>NC_090754.1:98638985-98646485 GCF_036898095.1 Palaemon carinicauda | reverse complement strand
GATCATAATCAACAATCTTATACACTCGTAATAAGAAACAAGTGAATTTGGAAGTCTACCCATATGACTTCTATTTTGTTGTGTGAAGAGAACTACCGCCCATTGTAAAGGGGTAATTGTTTGCACAGTGGTTCGTCACATAATAGTTGGGGGCCTGTCCGGGATCTGATGTGCAATCTGATGTGCGATCTGATGTGTGATATGATTCATCAAATTTATATCAAGTGATTGAATCGTGAAAGAACAGTTCCAGTGATTATGAACAGTATCGAGTGTTGTGTTGTGGCGTACCAAGGATAAAGGACGACAGTAATAATTCCAAGGTAAGGTAGATGTCTCGTCTCCCTCTCATTAGACATTTATGTACAATATATGTCTGGGTAGTCATTTGGTTGTAAGAGGAACAAGTCACGCTTAATATAGTTAAGACTTAGGTATGCTGATTGTCCAGCTTCTAAACCACCCTTATTAATTGAAGATGCCCACAGTAGGTAGCTTTTAAAGTTTCGCCTACTCAAATCTCGTATCCCAGAGATTTCTCATAAAAAAAAAAAAATCTGAAGCCCTAAGATTTTGCCATTTCTTAAAATCGCCATTCAAAAGTGATATTTAGGAAATAAAGTCAAATTTCATTATATGTGATTTACTAAATTAAGTTTCATTATAAGTGAAATTTCCTCCATCTCTATTTCATTATGAAGTGATTTATTTTGTTATATGAATTTCGTAAGTGAAATTAGCCAATTTCCAATTTCGGAGATTTTCGTAATTCCAATCGTTATTTCTAGTCAGGAAATTAACTTATATATTGTTTGGTGTTAAAAGTACTATTTTGGTGTACAAATAACATTTACGTGTCGGTAAATGAATATTTAGATACTTGTGTTAAATTACTCCTGTTATATCTATTAAGCGCATACTAAGTATTTTGTCCAGTTTGCGCATTATTCTGATAATCAATTACTTTAAACTAAGTGTTGACTATTAACTAGATTCTTTATCATAACGAGAATAATATAGTATTTATATAAATTAAAATGTAACATTGAAAAGTTATCGTATTAAGCTGGTATAAATTAAAAGGAAATGTAAACTAGAACGTGCTAATTAGGTATGTTTAAAGTAAAAAAACCTTTGCGTTTTAAAGTCTTGTTTACCGATTCGGTAAAATTGTTGTAAAAGTTTGTGATGTTAAGCGTGTCGTTTGAGTAATTAGGAAGTAGTTAGCCGCGTGCTCAAGATCTCGAGTATAAAGAAATAATTGTTCAGTCGTTAACTGTGAATAAAAGTTTTAATAGTATTATCGTAAGTTTCGCGAGACTTAATTTTGTATTTAAGCTATTTTTGTGTAAGGTAATCTAATCATATAATTTTGTAATTTTGTGATCTCTCGATCTTGTAATTTTGTGATCGCTATTTTGTATTTCTGTGATCGAAAGATTGTTATTTTGCGATCGTATGATCTTATACTTATTCTTATAAAGTTTGGATATTTATTTTAGTTTGTACTTATCTTGCGCCACAGGCGACATTCAAAATGCCTTTCAACTTGCAACAATTTATTGTATCACCACGGGATCATGTGAAATCTCTCACAGTTGCCACAAAAACTGACCTAAAGAATCTAGCTCGCCATTATGATGTACAGGTTCCCGCAACTGCCGTAAAATGTGTAATTCTCAGTCATATTTTGAACTTCCTTGTAGATGAAGATATTGTTCCAGAAGAAGAATTGGCTGACGTTCGAGCTCTAACAGTTACCAATCCAAATGTTGACTTGGATAAACTAAGTCTACAGCTGGAGTTGGAAAAGATGAAGATGCAAGCCGCAACTGCCGCCGCTGAGGTAGAAGAAAGGAAAGCCGCTGCTGCTGAACGAGCCGCAACTGCCGCCGCTGAGGTAGAAGAGAGGAAAGCCGCTGCTGCTGAAAGAGCCGCAACTGCCGCAACTCTGGTAGAACGAGAAAGAGCCGCTGCTGCTGAACGAGCCGCAACTGCCGCCGCTGAGTTAGAAGAGAGGAAAGCCGCTGCTGCTGAGCGCAAGGCTGCTGCCGCTGCTTCCCTAGAACGTATCAAGGTGGAAACTGCTTTGGAGCAACAAGAAAAAGCAAGTGAACAGAAAAACAACGCTCTCCGTGTTAGGCTGCAGATTGAGAGAGAAGCGGCCACAGTAACAGAACGGGATCTGGCATTTATAAGACTGAAAGAAAAGGAAGAAGGTAAGCTAATTCCCGAACCCTTTGATGTGGGCAAGGTGCAGAAATTGCTGCCCACATTTGAAGAACGGGAACCTGATAACTACTTTTCTGTGTTCGAAGACACAGCCAAGAATCTCAATTGGCCTCAGGACAAATGGTATTTGATCATCCGGAACTCATTTAAAGGTAAAGCATTATCTGTATGTGCCACTATGTTAGAGGAACATGATTATTTCATAATTAAACAGGCAATCCTTGATGCTTATTCTATTACTGCGGAAGGTTATAGGCAAATATTTCGTAATAGTCAGAAGCAAGTTCAGCAGACCTTTTTAGAATTTATGAATGGAAAGATTAAACAGTTTCAGAAGTGGGTAGACAAAGTAGATGTCAAAACTTTCGAGCAGTTGAAAGATTTAATAGTAATGGAGGAGTTCTTAAGGAAAATACCAGGTAGCATTAATGTGTATCTAAGAGAGCAGAATGAATCTGACCCTAAGAAAGCCGCTTTAAAGGCAGATGACTATGCTCTTATTCATAAAGTAGGTAAAACCCTATATAGAGAAACTAGACCTAAGGAAACTTGTACATACTGCAAACAAGAAGGACATCATATTTCAGAATGTCCTGATCCACATTGTGCAGCTTCATACTTAAAGAGAAAACCTAATCCCCCTCAATTCTCTCCTAAGCAAATGAATCTGCCCAAACAGGAACCAAAACCTAAGGTGGAGAAGAAAAAGACCTTCCATTGTGCATCACACGAGTCCCAAGCGTTTGCACCCTTCACTTGCTCAGGCAAAATAAATGGTAAACCTGTAACCATACTCAGAGACACTGGATCCTCTCAAACGATCGTCTCTCCTAAAGTAATACGACCTAAAGGTGAAACTCACAGGTATGTTGCAGTTAATGACTTAACCAGTAAGTCTATGTTGCCTCTCATTAATGTAAACCTTCATTGTCCTTATTTCTCTGGAACTACTGAAGTAGCTGTAAATCCAGAACTGTTACCATGCAAGAATGTTGATGTAATCCTGGGTAATGACATAGCTAACTCTGTTGTCTTAACAAACTTAATAGCAGTATCTCCAGGTGATGTTGTACAGGAGGAATGCTTAGCAGTGACACGAAGCAGGAAAAAGGACACCCCTACTGAATCATCATCAAACCCGTTGCCAGTCTCTGAACCTATGGATTTCAACGAGTTGATGAGTACATATAAGATCCAACCTGATTCCTTTAGCTATCAACAAAGGAAAGATGTCACTCTACAGCAGTGTTTCAACCAAGTGAAACCAAAGGATACCAACAAGTGTTCTTATTTTTATATTAATAATAATGTACTAATGAGAAAATTCAGGTCCAGCAAGAACAGTCATCTAGAAACCTGGAAAGATCTATTCCAGGTAGTTGTTCCTAAGGATATAAGACCTCTGATCCTAGAATTGTCTCACTCTGCTGACTCTCATCTTGGTATCACTAAAACATATGAACGCATCAGTCAAGACTTTTATTGGCCAAACATGAAGAATGACATTAAAGAGTATGTAAAAACATGTACAACATGTCAAAAAGTAAGTAGTCCTAATGTGAAAGTACCAGTTGCACCATTAAAACCTATACTTGTGCCTAAAGAACCTTTCAGTAAGATCATAGTAGATTGTGTAGGCCCTTTGCCTAAGACAAAAAGGGGACATGAATACTTGCTTACGGCCTTATGCCCAACTACCCGTTATCCATTTGCAGTACCTTTAAGAAACATTTCAGCCAAGAACATCCTAAAGTCACTAGTGTCCATATTTACTGTTGTAGGATTTCCAACTGAACTACAATGTGATCAAGGAACCAATTTCATGAGTCATGTTTTTAAAACAGCTATGAAAGATTACCATATAACCCAAGTCTCATCCTCAGCTTACCATCCACAGACCAATGGAGCATTAGAACACACTCACCAGACCATTAAAAATCTTCTCCGGAAATACATCCATAGTTCAGGTAACGAGTGGGATTGCGATTTGGAACTGATCATGTACATCATACGAGGAGTTCGAAATCAGTCTACTGGTATGTCACCTTTTGAACTACTCTTCGGTCGACGGCCACGAACTATCCTCAGTTCAGTCAAAGAACGCATCCTGAAGTTGGGAGATAATGAGGTACCTCTTTCCCAATATATTTCAGAACTCAACAAGAAACTTTCAGATCTTCACTCCATTGCCAAAACTAACTTGATAACAGCTCAAGAGAAGATGAAGATTAACTATGATAAAAAGGCTAAAACCAGAAGTTTCAAAGTAGGAGATGCAGTGCTGCTATATTATCCGATTGCAGGCTCTCCCCTACGAGAGAAATACCAGGGACCTTATACCATCACTCAACTTATCTCGCCAACCAACTATATAATCGCCACTCCAGATAAGCGTAAGTCTACTCAATTAGTCCACATAAACCTCTTAAAGGCCTATTTGTCTCCCTCAACAGCTGAAAATAAAACGGTAATGATTACTAGTGCCATACCATACATAGATTGTCCTATGGATCAATTTACAGATGATCCAATAACTGCATCTTGGCAGGATTCTCAAAACTCAAAGATCTTGGAAAACTTATCAGACTATCTAAAACCCTTATCTGCATCAAAATGTAAATCTTTAGTAGCTTTATTCCATGAATTTCCTAGTATAACTTCAGATAAACCAGGCAGATGCACCATGCTAGATCATGACATCAAACTACAACCAGGTGCTGCACCCATTAAACAAGCTTTCTATCGAACATCACAGAAGAAATTGGGTATCATGAAAGAAGAAGTGAACTACTTAGTAAGAGAAGGATTGGCAGAACCCAGTGCGTCACCATGGGCTTCCCCATGTCTCCTAGTAGGAAAGAAAAATGGTAAATTTCGTCTTTGTACCGATTACAGGAAGATTAATAATTTAACAATTAAAGATTCGTATCCTCTACCAAGAATACAAGATATCATTGACCAAACGCTAGTGATCTTGGATATGGGGGCATTTTATTACAGCATCCTGCTCCAATAACAGCCATAACAGGAAACCTGCCCCCACTAGCTGATCTGTTACCAGTCTCTTATTCCAGTGGACGATTTATGGGTTCCCAACTAAATTGGCCCACTGTGGAGAAAGAACTATTCGCCATCGTAGCTACCATCCAGAGATACGAGATCTATGTTGATGGACAAGACACGATCTACGTCTACAGCGACCACTCTCCTCTGTCGCATCTCCATAGGTCCACTACTCTCAACCCTAAACTTTTAAGATGGTCATACATACTATCTGCACATAATATCCAAGTAATCGCCATATCAGGACGAGAAAACATTGTGGCAGACTCATTATCAAGGATAACCTCGGTTGATCCTCGGGAAATGGAAAAAAACAAAAACAAGGGGGGACTGTGATATCCCCATATGTTGTACATATGTTAACATATCTGATTTGTCTAAAGTTTATTTTTCCATTTTCTTTGTAAATACATCACCTTATTTCAGCGCCATCTTCATTCCATTCTTCTCATTATCTTTTGTTTACACTCGCCTTCCTGCTGTAAATCATCCCTGTTTTCTTACCTTACATGTTATAAGGTAACCCCAAATTTATTGTTTTGTTAGAATACATTGTTCTCACCACGAGATTCATCTACCTTACTCACCCATTCACTTTGCATTGCTTATTATTGTTGTTTTGAAGTGCTTTTTCATTGTTTTGTTTAACGTAAGATTAAAGTTTTGTTTATAACATAGTTTATTGTTCCTGTCCTCCAATTATCCTGCTATTGGTGCTTTGATTGTCTGCAACCAGCCTTAAGAAGATACATTTGATCATAATCAACAATCTTATACACTCGTAATAAGAAACAAGTGAATTTGGAAGTCTACCCATATGACTTCTATTTTGTTGTGTGAAGAGAACTACCGCCCATTGTAAAGGGGTAATTGTTTGCACAGTGGTTCGTCACATAATAATATATATAGATATATATATATATATATATATGTGTGTGTGTATATATATATATATATATATATATATATATATATATATATATATATATATATATATATATATATATATATATATATATATATATATATATATATACATACATATATATGTGTGTGTATATATATATATATATATATATATATATATATATATATATATATATATATATATATATATATATGTGTGTGTGTGTGTGTGTATATATATATATATATATATATATATATATATATATATATATATATATATATATATGTGTGTGTGTGTATATATATATATATATATATATATATATATATATATATATATATATATATATATATATATATATATATATATATATATATATATATATATATATATATATATATATATATATATATGTATATATATATTTATATATATATATATATATATATATATATATATATATATATATATATATATATATAAGAATTATATATATATATATATATATATATATATATATATATATATATATATATATATATATATATATATATATATATATATATGCCCCCTGTGGCCGCGGGGGCATATAAAAATTAGAATAGCGCCAACGTTATCCCTGCGTGTCGTAAGAGGCGACTAAAAGGGACGGGACGAGGGGGCTGGGAACCCCCTCTCCTGTAAAAAATTCCTACGAGACATCGACAAGGAGATGGAGCTGGGGGGAGAGTGACTGCTCCCCGCACTCTAGTTTTGGGGTGTTTAAATGTGCGTGGATGTAGTACGATAGAGAGTAAAAGATGTGAGATTGGAAGTATGTTTAGAAGTAGAAGGATGGATGTATTGGCCTTGAGTGAGACAAAGATGAAAGGAAAGGGTGAAGTGATGTTTGGTGAAATGTCTGGTAGAGTGTCTGGGATTGAAAGGGGAAGAGCGAGAGAGGGTGTGGCGTTATTGCTGAGTGAATGGATGACAGGTAAAGTAGTGGAATGGAAGGAGATATCATCTAGGTTAATGTGGGTAAGGGTTAGGTTGGGTAGGGAATGTTGGGCGTTTGTCAGTGCGTATGGGCCAGGTAGTGAGAAAAGTGAAGAAGATCGGAATGAGTTCTGGAATGATTTAACTAGGTGTGTAGAAGGACTGGGTAGAAGGAATTATGTAGTTGTTATGGGTGACTTAAATGCTAGAGTGGGCGCTGGAGAGGTAGAAGGTGTCATTGGTAAGTATGGCGTACCAGGTGAAAATGAGAGTGGTGAGAGACTGGTAGACATGTGTGTTGAACAAGAGATGGTAAT
>NC_090754.1:98628985-98631485 GCF_036898095.1 Palaemon carinicauda | reverse complement strand
AGAAGTAATATGCTCAGGGATACCGAATCTTGAAATCCATCCAGAGAGTAAGGTAGATGTACATGAGGCGAACGTTGCAGTTTCTATGGGAATGGCTTCAGGCCAACAAGTGGAACGGTCGATGACGGTAAAAAGGTAACGCTGTCCTTGTGATGTGGGTAGGGGGCCTACAACGTCGACATGAATGTGTGCGAAACGACGCTGAGGTTGAGGAAAGGTGCCCACTCCTGAATCTGTGTGTCCATGTACTTCGGAGGTTTGGCAAGATGTACAGGCGCTGACCCAATCCTTAGCATCCTTAGAAATGCCAAATGAACTTTGCCTTCAGCAGCTGTGCAGTAGAACGGCACGAGGGATGTGAAAGGCCGTGGATAAAATCAAACACCTGTCGGCGCATGGGAGCAGGAATCCAAGGTCGCGCTCTTCCAGTACTGATGTCAGAGAGGAGGGTGGTGCTGGAGTCTTCGAGGGAAAAATCCTCCCAACGGAGGGACGTGCAGTATGTCCTACAGGCTTGATACTCTGGATCCTGTCATTGGGCTTCAGCCAGGGTATTGTAATCCAATCCCAGTTGAACGGCAGCCAACATGTTTCTTGACAGGGCATCGGTAACGGGACTCATTTTCCAAGGGACGTATTGAAGGGTGCAATTGTATTCAACCACGGCAGAGAGATGTCGGCGTTGCCGGGCGGACCAGGCATCAGACTGTCGAGTAAAGGCGTGCACCAGAGGCATGTGGTCTGTGCGAATGACGAAGGGCGTATCTTCTAAAAAATGGCGAAAGTGACGGACAGCCTACATGCACCGCCAGCAATTCTCGATCGAAGGTAGAATAACCCGATTCTGCTTTGGACAGTTTTCTGCTGAAGAAGGCCAATGGGCAGGGCGAGCCGTTGACCACCTGCTCGAGTACTGCACCAATAGTGACGTCGCTGGCATCGGTAGAGAGAAGGAGAGGGGCATTTGGGATAAGAAAAGTGAGAGCTGCAGCGGTTGATAGGGCCTTCTTTGCGTTGCAGAAGGCTGCTTCTTGAAGGGGACCCTACTTCAGGTCCTTTGGATTGCCCTTAAGGGAGGCGTAGAGCGGAGCAAGAGTGGCGGCAATGGCTGGCAGAAAACGGTGATATTAGTTGATCATGCCCAAGAATTCCTGCAGAGCTTTGATGGTCGAGGGCACAAGAAGTTCTGAACGGCTGCTACCTTCTCATGGAGGGGGTAGACTCCTTCAGGAGTGATGCGGTGCCCTAAGAACGACACTTCGTTGGCGCCAAAGGTACACTTGTCATACCAGACTACAAGGCCGTTTTGTTGCAGGCGGTCGAGCACGATGCGCAGGTGACAGAGGTGTTTTTCTTTTGAGGAGGAGAACACAATTATGTCGTCCACATAACATACACAGAAAGGGAGGTCCCCTAAGATGCCATCCATGAGACGTTGAAACGTGTCCCCAGCATTATGAAGGCCAAAACAAGAGTAATTGAAGGTGTATGTACCAAACAGAGTGGTGATGGCGGTCTTGGGGATGTCTTCTGGGTTCATAGGCACCTGATGATACCCCTTCAGGAGTTCGAGTGTAGGGAAAACCTTCGCTTTATGCAGGTAGGAGGTCACATCGGCAATGTTTGGGAGGGGGTAATGATCCGGTTCTGTTTGCTTGTTCAGGCGCCTGTAATCCCCGCATGGACGGAGGGAGCCGTCTTTCTTCAGAACGATGTATAAGGGTGACGACCATGGGCTAGAGGCCTTTTGGCAAAGGCCCATTTTCTCCATTTCGGCGAACGTCTGTTTGGGGGCTGCCAATCGTTCCGGTGCCAGACGTCTGAATTTTGCGAAGACTAGGGGTCCCGGCATCTTGATATGGTGATAAATACCGTGCTTGGCAGGAACCGTGGGTGTTTGGCGAAGTTCTGTACGGAAAACTTCCGGGTACGACATGAGAAGGTGGGAGTAGGCATCCGTAGGTGCGCTGATGTGGAGAGCGAGGTTAGAGGGGGCGGGTTATAGAGGTGTCGACAAGTACGAGTCTGCGTTGACCAATCGTCGGTGAGCGACATCGACCATAAGGTGGAAATGAGAGAGGAAATCCGCAGAAAGGATTGGCAATGTGACGTCAGCAACGAGAAACTTCCATTTGAATTTACCGTTTCCGAACGATAATGTGAGGTTCTCGTAACCGTAGGTGGGTATCACAGATCCGTTGGCAGCTACCAAGCGGACGTCGGCAGATGTAGACAGACTACGTTGTGCCTTGAAGAGTTTCCTTGGCAAAAGAGAACGACAAGCACCCGTGTCTTCCAAAAATCGCACGCCCGTTCCTGAATCCTGTAAAAAGAAAAGATTGGAAACATGTGAGGCCACCGCCACAAGCGATGGCTTACTTACACGTTTTTTGTCCACTGACAATCCTTGGCACATTTCTTCGCGGTTTCCCCGAATCTCAAGTGGTAGTAGCAAAACTGTGGCGGATGGGAGGTAGTAAGTGAGTGTAAAAGTCGTTCG
>NC_090754.1:98598985-98611485 GCF_036898095.1 Palaemon carinicauda | reverse complement strand
TACTGGGGTGTTACTGTACCTTCCTGTTCCTGTAGTATGGTTCAAAGAGGGACAGAACAACAGAGTTTTTTAGTCTGAGTCTGTGTTTGTCTGGCTTGGGGCAGAGTCTCCCTCGCTGGCCTGACACAGACAAAGGGGGCTTAGCCTCCTTAGGTCACTACCGAAGGTTTCTGTGGATATGATTCCTTCTTTTGTGATCTACCAGACTAGTCCTTGTTGCTGTTTTCGGGGGAGGATAAGTTCCTTTCCCTGGGAGTAGCAACACCTTCCTTGCTTTGGTGCTCTGGGAGCTGGCAAGTATTGCTGGCCTTCCCCCTTAGATCTCCCTTAGGCTAAGATAAGTTTCTTGGCTGCGGGTGATCTGTCACTAAAGCAAGGTTGGTAGGACCCTCTTGTCCCCTCCCCCTCTTTCTCCGTAATGGCCTAGCCATTACTGTACTGTACGTCGTTCCACATCTGGACCTAGTATAGGTTAGGATGTGGAATTGACTCAGTCCCTTGCCGGCCGGCAAGGGTCTTCTGCTTTGAGTGCTGCCCGGACCTCTCTTGGTCCCTCATCCATGCCTGCCTGTAGAGCCAGACGGTATTGGTCAGGAAGCCTGAATTAGATTCTCCCCTTCCTTATATGCACTCTTTCGGATTGCCGGGCTTGGAGGTTGTGTACACTCTTATCCCGGCAGCCATTCTATTTTTCTTCTAGTGCTGTACCCGACCCGGCTGCCGGCCTATGAGGCCGGCAGCCATGCAGGTGTAGTCCTCTGGTTCTTTTGCTGCTGGCTAGCATCGGTCTTGTACCTTTGCCAGCCGGCTTATGTCAGCCCTTGTCTGCCGGTCACCAAGAGTGTGGCCGGCAGCTGGGTACTACCTTGTGTAGTTGCCGGCCAGCAGCCATTGCCGGCCGACATTGGCTGTTGCCGGCCGGCACATGCATTTGAACCAGAGTGCTGCCGCCTTATAGCTGTTAAGTAGTGCTGTTGCCCTACAATAGGAAAGTGAGTTCTTTCCTGTCTATTATCCAGGATTTTAAAATCATTGCTTAGGTGTGAGCTCCACCTGTTTCCTCTGGAAACCTTGCATTGGTTACTCTAGAAGAGATTAACCATTTGATTTTATTATCTGGAAGGCTGCAACAATGGGTTGTGAGGGAAACACAAGTGTGTGTCTTTCCTTTATGAATTGTTATGCTATACTATGCATATCCAGTGATACATAGTTCACTTGATACTCATGGAAATTTCTTCTCTTTACAGGAGGACCCTCCGAAGTGCGGAAATGTTTTCTGCAACGTCCGCAGCAAGTACCTCTGCGGACATGAGTTTTGTAGGAGACACGCAGCATGCGCTGTCTCCAAGGATGATCTCCAGTATTGGGACCCTCAGGTATGTACTGTATGCACTAACCTAATTACTGAGGCTTTTGATTCCCCTAGGACGGCAGAATCAAGGGATATAGCAAGGGAGAAGCTTCGTACCTGGGTAAGGGGCTTCCAAAAGAACACCTCTGGCCCTTATCTTCCAAGTGAGAAGATGAGGGCGTATCTTTTTCCCAAGGTTTCAGCTGATGCAGTGATTCCCCAGCCTCAAGAGGAGATCCCCCAAGATCAGGTCCAGGTGGACGTTGAAGTCGCGGTCGCGATGCAAGACATCCAGTTAGATGACAGGATGTCTGACGTGGACGAGCGTTTGGAACAAGACCTCCTGGCAGAAGGTCAGGATGAAGTTCAAGCCCCGGACGTCGTAGAGGATGAGGTCGACAAGGTGTCGGCTACTCCGGTTCAGATTCCGGAGCCTATTCCCTCAACATCGGCCGGTCTCCCAGTAGAACTGGGACAGGCCCTCTCTTCGATTGTTGGAATGATCCAACAAATGCAGAAGGAGAATCAGGAGAAGGCAGCTGCTATGGAACTGCGGATGCAGTCCCTGGCAGAATCACATGGGCCCTGGAAAAGGCTCAATGTGAAAGACCTTCCCTTATGCTCAGATGCTAACCCATGGAGGTATGCTGAGCACATGCCGATGACGACTGGAAAGATCGTCATCTCGGATAAGCTGGGTTCAGTTCCCCTAGAGGAGGTGGAATTCTGGCCCAGCAAGGCATCATATCCGTACTGCTATGTCCGGCTGAGAAAAGAACCAGCTTCAAGGGAGGAGACAGAGCCGAAGGAGGTCATAGTGATGGACCATGCTAAGGCTCAAGCCCTACTTTCATTCTCGATGAAGGAGAGGGGCTTCTCTAACTCGAAAGTAGCTGCATTGAGCAAGAAGCTCCCTTCCTTTGTGTCCTCTCCTGCTAGAGCCTTCCCTTTTTACAGAAAGGGTTTGCGGCTGTCCTGAAGGCAGTCGAGGCCGGCAAGCCTTGCCCCTCACTGGAGGAGTGTAAACCCTTGTCGCTGGCCCTGCCTATGGACCACAAAGACTGGAAGGATGTCCATCTGACGTTCTCAGTGGGAAAGTTGGAGGCTGATATTGCCGGACGGCAATTCGGCGAAGACCTCCCCAAGCTGTCCGACTCTCTTTTACGAAGAGAGTTCGAGACAAAAGAAAGACTGGCTGCCTCAATGTCTCATCAGACTACTCTTGAGACGATGGCAAGTGACCCCAAGGTCCATGAAATGTTCATGGTGGTGGCTAAGACTCACCTAGCCACAGTGACAAAGGACCTTTATAGGTTCGTCAAGGCTAGGAGAGCTTGTAGGGAGTTCATGTTCACCGGAGCTACGGTGAGGCACGAGCCAAGGAAGTTAATATCCTCCAACATTTGGGGAAAAGACCTTTTCCCTACCGATGTGGTCAAAGAAGTTGTTGATAAGGCCGCCGTGGAGAATAGAAACCTTCTCCAGAAGTGGGGCCTGGCTATCAAAAGAAAGTCTTTCCCGGATGAGGGTCCTCAACCAAAGAGGAAGAATATGAGGACTAGGCTACCGTCTCGGCCAGCCAAGCCCTCTAGACAGCAACAGCAACTGCAATTGCCATTGCCTCCAGTGCCCCAGATGGTGGCACAAACCCCGACCACTTTTCAGTGGGTACCCCAGGCTGTGCCAGGTCAGTCCACGGCGTTCACCCCAACGTTCGAAGGACAGTCTTCTTCCTTTCGAGCAAAGTCTAGAGGAGCAGCCAGAGGCTCGTCTAGGCGCCCCTCAAGGGGAAGGGGATTCAGAGGTGGTCGTGGTCAGGGAGGCAAGACCTCAGGACGGCAGTCCAAGTGAAATGATACCGGTAGGAGGGAGACTGATGAAATTTTGGGATCGTTGGACCTTCGATCCCTGGGCCCAAAGCCTACTCAAGAATGGACTGGGCTGGAGCTGATACAGCACTCCACCCTCGTGCCTTCGGTTTTTCCAACACTCCACCCCCGTTCTGGAGGAGTACGTTCAAGAACTGTTGGAGAAAAAGGTGATCCGAAAGGTGAAGTCCATCAAATTCCAAGGGAGGCTGTTTTGTGTTCCCAAGAAAGACTCGGAAAAGCTCAGAGTCATTCTGGACTTGTCGCCACTCAACAAGTTCATAGTGAATTGCAAATTCAAAATGCTAACACTGCAACACATAAGGACCTTACTGCCCAAGAGGGCATACTCAGTCTCTATAGACTTGTCAGACGCCTATTGGCACATCCCAATCAACCATCGACTCTCCCCCTACCTAGGGTTCAGGCTACAACGGAGACTATACGCCTTCAGAGCCATGCCATTCGGGCTAAACATAGCCCCAAGGATTTTCACGAAGCTTGCGAGCGCAGCTCTCAAACAATTACGCCTAAAGGGAATTCAGGTAGTAGCCTACCTGGACGACTGGCTGGTGTGGGCAGCATCCGAGACCGAATGCTTGCAAGCTTCCAGTCAGGTGATCCAGTTCCTAGAGTACCTAGGCTTCAAGATCAACAGAAAAAAGTCTCGACTTTCTCCATCCCAAAAGTTCCAGTGGCTAGGAATCCACTGGGACCTTTTGTCACACTGTTTCTCCATCCCGACGAAGAAAAGGAAGGAGGTAGCGGGCTCTGTCAAGAGACTTCTAGATTCCGAAAGGATATCAAGATGCGAACAGGAGAGGGTACTAGGCTCTCTCCAGTTTGCTTCTGTGACAAACCCAGTGCTAAGAGCACAGCTAAAGGATGTAACCGGAGTTTGGAGAAGGTATGCATCAAACGCGCGAAGAGATCTGAGAAGACCAGTGCCGCCTCGGCTACGTACTCTTCTCAGGCCTTGGTCCCAAGCCAGACATCTAAAGAAGTCGGTTCTTCTTCAGCCACCTCCCCCGTCGATGACGATTCACTCAGACACCTCAAAGGAGGGATGGGGAGGTCACTCTCATCGGAAAAAAGTCCAGGGGACTTGGTCCAAGCTATTCAGGACCTTTCACATAAACTTTCTAGAAGCTATGGCAGTGCTCCTTACCTTAAAGAAAGTCTCCCCGCGTCACTCGATCCACATAAGATTGGTGATGGACAGCGAGGTGGTTGTGAGGTGCTTGAATCGACAAGGGTCGAGGTCACCACCTCTCAACCAGGTGATGTTAGCCATTTTCCGATTGGCGGAAAAGAAGAAGTGGTACCTGTCGGCAGTTCACCTTCAAGGAGTCCGCAACGTGACAGCGGACGCTCTATCCAGGTTTACACCGATAGAGTCGGAATGGTCCTTAGACGCAGGATCAATCTCCTTCATTCTGAATCAAGTCCCAGAACTGCAAATAGACCTCTTTGCGACGAAAGACAACAAGAAGTTGCCCCTGCACGTATCCCCGTACGAGGACCCCTTAGCGGAAGCAGTGGACGCGATGTCCCACGACTGGAACAGATGGTCCAGGATTTATCTGTTCCCCCCTCACAACCTTCTGTTGAGGGTCCTCAACAAACTGAGATCCTTCAAGGGGGTAGCGGCAATAGTGGCCCACAAGTGGCCGAACAGCATGTGGTTCCCCTTCGCGTTGGAACTAGAGCTGAAGTTTGTGCCGCTACCACATCCAGTTCTGACCCAGTGAGTCCAGAAGTCGACTGTCTGCGCTTCATTACAGAAAACCCGGACCCGGCAGCTCAAGATTTTCTCGCCCTTGCGGTGAGAAAACGTTTCGGGATTTCGAAAGCCAGCATTGACTTCCTAGAGGAATATAAGTGCAAATCGACTAGAAGGCAATATGAGTCATCTTGGAGAAAATGGGTGGCCTTTGTAAAGGCAAAGAATCCGCAGGAGATCTCAACAGACTTCTGCTTATCTTTTTTCATCCACCTCCATGGTCAAGGGTTGGCAGCTAACACGATTTCAGTGTGTAAATCGGCTTTGATGAGACCCATTTTATTTGCCTTCCAGATCGACCTAGGTAACGAGATCTTTAATAAAGTTCCGAAGGCCTGTGCTAGGCTCAGACCTTCAGCACCTCCAAAGCCCATCTCATGGTCTTTAGACAAAGTTCTTCATTTCGCCTCCCTGTTGAGCAATGAAGAATGTGCATTAAAGGATTTGACACAAAAAAGTTATTTTCCTATTTGCACTCGCGTCCGGGGCCAGGGTTAGTGAGATCGTAGCCCTCTCGAGAGAGGCAGGTCGTGTTCAGTTCCTGGATGGGGGGGGGAACTGAACCTGATTCCGGATCCTACGTTTCTCGCCAAGAATGAGTTACCCACCAACAGGTGGGGTCCCTGGAGAATCTGCCCTCTGAAAGAAGATGCATCTCTATGTCCAGTAGAATGCCTAAAGGTCTATCTTCGTAGAACTTCAGACTTCAAGGGTGGTCAACTATTCAGGGGAGAAACATCAGGCTCAAATTTATCTCTGAATCAACTCAGAGCGAAAATCACATATTTTATTCGCAGAGCGGATCCTGACAGTACACCCGCAGGTCACGATCCGAGGAAAGTTGCCTCATCCCTAAATTTCTTTAATTGTATGGATTTTGAACATCTCCGTTCATACACTGGCTGGAAGTCTTCCAGAGTGTTCTTTCGCCACTATGCGAAGCAAGTAGAGGAACTAAAGAGATCTGTGGTAGCAGTGGGTCGTATAGTTAACCCTACTGTTTAACTCTGCGAGGAACAGTGGTCTTAATTGGGACGATTAAGTCCAGGGTGAGTGTGTAGGTACATCCTGTACTACAAACTAAATGAGGGCACCGAGTGCCCACATAGACTGTTCCTTTTCCAAAGGTGAACCTAGCATAAGTACAGACATGTGTGCCGAGCGTTTTTAACGCTAATGTGATTGATTTGTAATACAGACTTTTATGACTTGATACCTCGGTATCTTAAAAAAGTGGCATTTAATGTTTTTTCTTTCAGATAAACAAGTTCTGTTTACTATCATACTTATGCTTAAAGTTTTGGGTTATCCTCTTTTATATATATATATATATATATATATATATATATATATATATATATATATATATATATATATATATATATATATATATATATATATATATATATATATATATATATATATATATATATATATATATATATATATATATATATAATTTTTGTTAACCTGTCTATTTATTGTCTGTCAATAAACTTGTTCTGGAGAACCTTGCGTCTCTTTCACTTGTGTCAATTTATTGGTATAATTGAGCATTTATTCTATGTACCTTATCTGGGATAATTCTAATAGAATTGTTCTGTTATGCAAGCTATGTTGCATTGGTTTATGTAGTCCCCTAATGGGAGGACTCCGTCCCATAAAGGGAAGAGGGCGGTTTTATTAGTTTCTTCCCATGCGAATATAAACCTTTGTCCAATACAAGTATTGTGCGGATTACTGGTCAATATATTGACGCAGTGGTTCTTTACAAACTATGCTTTACTTAATATAGGGCGAGACCACTATATTAGCTTGCCTGGTATTCATAGATAGGTATATGTACTCTTCGAGACTTTTCCAGAGTCTAGTAGGACTCTTCCATGTAGGGGGCAGGAAGCTCTAACATAGTTTATAGTTAGTTGAAAAGATGTATAACGGTAAAATCTTAGGTCTCTAGGTCTAGTCGACCGGGAAAAATTACCTCCAGGGAGTACGGCACGTTCTGAGAATTCACAGATACGGTAATGCTCTGGTACACTTCCATCAGGACGACATGGCTTGAGCCCAAAAAACGGATTTTGAGCGAAGCGAAAAATCTATTTTTGGGTGAGATTGCCATGTCGTCCTGATGGACCCGTCCTTGCCTTTCTAAGAAAGGGCTGTAGGACCCCTCCCTACATACAGTATCTGTAGCACCTCGTGTACGCTACAAGGAATACAGATGGCGCCAGGATTGGCGCCAGGCACGCATACGAATCGGAGGATAGGGAAGCCTTGGGAGCGGCTCCCCTTTTTCTTTCCCGAATTCGTATCTTGCCAATCGCCTCCTACGAGACGAAATCTCTATCCAGAATGCAGATTGCCATGTGGCGTGTCAAGAATACGTCCTCTGATATGTCGCGATATCCCTTTCACGAGGGATACTCGCTCCAGGAGTTAGAATTCTGGTACCTTAAGGTAAATTCTCTGGGAATATCGCCGCAGTTGTAATATACCCTAGGAAGCTACCCTATAGGAACTTCCATCAGGACGACATGGCCATCTCACCCAAAAATAGATTTTTCGCTTCGCTCAAAATCCGTTATATATATATATATATATATATATATATATATATATATATATATATATATATATATATATATATATATATATATATATATATATATATATATATATATATATATATATATATATATATATATATATATATATATATATATATATATTCTAATTTACTTTATTTCATGTTTTTTTGGGGGGAGGGAGGTTGTATTATTTTTAGTTGTATTCCATCATATTTATGTTTTTTTCATTCATCAACATTTGATTTTTCTTTTCCTGTGAATGTTTTGATATGAGACTTTTATGAACCTTTCTTCTACTATTTCTTCTTTTTTTCAAGTATAATTTTCATCAATCAATTTTTTCCATGTGAATATAATCCTATTATTTCAGCATAATTTTTTTCCCATATCCTGTTATCTATTGTCTATATTTTTGTTCTATTCCGTTTTTATTGAATTAAGTCCCAGCTTTTTTTACAGTTTTCAATCTCTTATTTCTACTAGTTTTGTTTAATTTATTACAATACATCTCTCTTGCCTATTCAAAAGCCTATTATACTTTATCTTACCTCTCCTCCTTCTCCTATTCCTCCAAATTCTTCTCTTCCCCAATATCTCCTACTTCTTTTTCTCTTACAATCGTTCGCTACTTCTTTCCTTTCTCCTTTTAATCGCCCTTGTACCAACCGTGTGTCACATGATCGTACATAATATATTTTGTGCTTGTATCTTCGCACTCCCCTCGCACTAAAAAGAACCTGAAAAATCATGTCTGTTTTTTTTCTCTCTCTCTGTAACATTGTCGATTTCTCAACATGAAAATTCTTGTTGCTTTGAGATTTTGTATATAAAGGAGAGTGTTCTACAATAAAGTAACTCAGTTGCTTTCACATTGCCTTTGAGTTCACAACCTTCTCTCTGCCCGTTACATTGATGACCTCGGAAGTCGTCTCGCTCCCACCGCCTTCCACCCCCAACCCCCTCGCCCCTCCATCATTGGTACTATGACGGACTCCACAGAAGTTGGTGCTGCGGCTGCCCCATTGAAACTTTCACCGTTCACCAGCTGAGAGGCATTTTCTTGGTTTCAGCGTGCAGAAGTCCAGTTTTGCATCAAGGTCGTGACTCGCTCAACCACAAAAACAGATTATGTTCTCGCGGCGATACCCGAGGACACCTTCCCGGAAATATCCGACTGGCTTTGTGAACAAGGAAACACCGCAATAGAGTATGATGCCCTCAAAACATACCTTCGGCAGCAGTACTCGCTGTCGCCAGCCGCCAGTGTAGCAAAGCTTTTTCACCTCTCGCAACAACCTTTGGGGGACCAAAGGGCTTCGCTTGCCCTCAGGGAAATGACCAGTATCGCTCGCCTTCATCATGCCGCAGACAGCTCTCCTCGTGAGGTGAACCTACTTCGTGCCCTTTGGATATGCCGTTTACTCGGACCTATACGTGCTGCCATACCCAATGTCGATAGTTTACCCATAAAGGACTTGACGACCAAAGCCAACGCCCTTATGGACAGCCACTTCAAGATATCCATCAACGCCTCCACCCCTGACGAAGAGGATGCCTATTCAACATCAAACGAAGCTGATGTGAATGCCATAGGACATACACGCCTACACAATGACGTGCCGAATCAGCGACAAAGCCGCCCACCAGCCACCAATTGCTCGCGCCTGAACAAACGACTTCTACAGCCACTTACTACCTCCCATTCCCCATTCGCCGCAGTTTTGCTACTACCAATTCAGATTCGGGGCAACTGCGAAGAAATGTGCCGAGGATTGTCAGAGGCCAAAAAACGTGTAAGTAGGACTTCGCTCGTGGCGGTGGCATCCCGTGTTTCTAATCTTTTCTTTTTACATGATGCAGGAACGGGCGTGCGATTTTTAGTAGACACAGGTGCTTGTCATTCTCTTTTGCCAAAGAAACTCTTCAAGACGTAGTCTGTCTACATCTGCCGACGTCCGCTTGGTAGCTGCCAACAGATCTACGATACCCTCCTACAGTTACGAGAACCTCACATTATCGTTCGGAAACGGTAAATTCAATTAGAAGTTTCTCGTTGCTGATGTCACAATGCCAATCCTCGGTGCAGATTTCCTCTTTCATATCCACCTTCTGGTCAATGTCGCCCACCGACGATTGGTCAACGCAGACTCGTACTTGTCGACACCTCAACAACCCGCCCCCTCTAACCTCGCTCTCAACATCAGCGCACCCATGGATGCCTTCGCCCACCTCCTCACGTCGTACCCGGAAGTTTTCTGTCCAGAACTTAGCCAAACGCCCAAGGTTCCTGCCTAGCACGGTATTTATCACCATATCAAGATGACGGGACCCCCAGTCTTCGCAAAATTCAGACGTCTGGCACCGAAACGATTGGCAGCCGCCAAACAGATGTTCGCCGAAATGGAGAAAATGGGCCATTGCCAAAAGGCCTCCAGCCCATGGTCTTCACCCTTACACATCGTTCTGAAGAAAGACGGCTCCCTCCGTCCGTGCCGGGATTATAAGCACCTGAACATGCAAACAGAACCGGATCACTACCCACTCTCAAACATTGCCGACGTAACCTCCTACCTGCACAAAGCGAATGTTTTCTCTACGCTCGACCTCCTGAAGGGGTATTATCAGGTGCCTATGAACCCACAAGACATCCCAAGACCGCCATGACCACTCCGTTTGGCACATACACCTTCAATTACTCCTGTTTTGGCCTTCGTAATACTGGGGCAACGTTTCAACGTCTCATGGGTGGCATCTTAGGGGACCTCCCTTTCTGTGTATGTTATGTGGACGACATACTTGTGTTCTCCTCCCCAAAAGAAAAACACCTCCGTCACCTATGCATCGTGCTCGACCGACTGCAACAAAACGGCCTTTTAGTCCGGTATGACAAGTGTACCTTTGGCGCCAACAAAGTGTCGTTCTTAGGGCACCGCATCACTCCTGAAGGAGTCCACCCCCTCCCTGAGAAGGTAGCAGCCGTTCAGAACTTCCCCGTGCCCTTGACCGTCAAAACTCAGCAGGAAGTTTTGGGCATGATCAACTATTATCACCGTTTTTTGCCAGCCATTGCCGCCACTCTTGCTCCGCTCTACGCCTCCCTTAATGGCAAGCCAAAGGACCTGAAGTGGGGTCCCCTTCAATAAGCAGCCTTCGGCAACGCAAAGAAGGCCCTATCAACTGCTGCGGCTCTCACTTTTCTTATCCCACATGCCACTCTCCTTCTCTCCACCGATGCCAGCGACGTCGCTATTGGTGCAGTACTCGAGCAAGTGGTCAATGGCTCGCCCCGCCCATTGGCCTTCTTCAGCAGAAAACTGTCAAAGGCGGATTCGGGTTAATCTACCTTCGATCAAGAATTGCTGGCGGTGCAGTTGGCTGTCCGTCACTTTCGCTATTTCTTAGAAGATACGCCCTTCGTCATTCGCACAGACCACATGCCTTTGGTGCACGCCTTTACTCTACAGTCTGATGCCTGGTCCGCCCGTCAACGCCGACATCTCTCTGCTGTGGCTGAATACAATTGCACCCTTCAATACGTCCCTGGGAAAATGAATCCCGTTACCGATGCCCTGTCAAGAAACACGTTGGCTGCCGTTCAACTGGGATTGGATTACAACACCCTAGCTGAAGCCCAACGACAGGATCCAGAGTATCAAGCATGTAGGACATCCTGCACGTCCCTCCGTTGGGAAGACTTTCCCCTCGAAGACTCTAACACCACCCTCCTCTGTGACGTCACTACTGGTAGACCATGACCTTGGATTCCTGCTCCCATGCGACGGCAGGCCTTTAAAATCCCTCGTGCCGTTCTACTGCACTGCTGGTGAAGGCAAAGTTCATTTGGCACGGCATTTCTAAGGATGCTAAGGATTGGGTCTGCGCCTGTACCTCTTGCCAAACTTACAAAGTACATCAACACACGGATTCCGTAGTGGGCACCTTTCCTTAACCTCAGCATCATTTCGCACACATTCACGTCGACGTTTTAGGCCCCCTACCCACATCATAAGGATATCGTTACCTGTTTACCGTCATCAACCGTTCCACTCGTTGGCCTGAAGCCATTCCCATGGAAACTGCAACGTCCGCCTCATGTACATCTGCCTTACTCTCTGGATGGATTGCAAGATTTGGTATCCCTGAGCATATCACTTCTGACAGGGGAACCACTTTCACCTCTCAATTGTGGACATCATTAGCGAATCTCCTGGGCATCACCCTACATCAGACAACGGCCTACAACCCCGCTGCCAATGGAATGGTTGAACGTTTTCATCGCACCCTCAAAACAGCTTTGATGTCCCGCTGCAAGGATTCCAACTGGTTTACTCAGCTTCCTTGGGGCCTCCTGGGACTAAGGACCACTCCTAAAGATGCCTTCGACGTCTTGGCAGCTGAAATGGTTGGTGTATGGCAACCTGTTGGTCGTCCCTGCCAAATTTTTTCCTTCTACAACCTCTTCCGATGATCTCCAGCGCATACGTCATGTCGTGGGAAAATTTTCTCCATGCCGCCAGACTTACAAGCCCACAGCGAAGCATCACACACCAACAGAATTGCACTCAGCAACGCACGTCTTCCTGCGCAACGACACCAGCAAGCCACCACTAACGCCCCCTTACACGGGCCCTTTCCTTGTGATCCGACGCAGTCTGAAAGCTTTCCTACTAAACATTCGTGGCAAAGAAGACCGGGTGTCCGTTGATCGTCTAAAACCTGTTTATCTTCTGCCAGATGACCCGCCTACAGTTCGCCTTTCTAGATCAGGGCTCCCTATTTAACATGTACTATATGTCATTTTAAGGGGGGGAGCCATGTACCAACCGTGTGTCACACGATCGTACATAGTTAATTTTGTGCTTGTATCTTCGCTCTCCCCTCGTACTAAAAAGAACCTGAAAAAT
>NC_090754.1:98593264-98598485 GCF_036898095.1 Palaemon carinicauda | reverse complement strand
ATATATATATATATATATATATATATATATATATATATATATTCTAATTTACTTTATTTCATGTTTTTTTGGGGGAGGGGGGGTTCTATTATTTTTAGTTGTATTCCATCATATTTATGTTTTTTTCATTCATCAACATTTGATTTTTCTTTTCCTATGAATGTTTTGATATGAGACTTTTATGAACCTTTCTTCTACTATTTCTTCTTTTTTTCAAGTATAATATTCATCAATCAATTTTTTCCATGTGAATTGAATCCTATTATTTCAGCATAATTTTTTTTTCCCATATCCTGTTATCTATTGTCTATATTTTTGTTCTATTCCGTTTTTATTGAATTAAGCCCAGCTTTTTTTACAGTTTTCAATCTCTTATTTCTACTAGTTTTGTTTAATTTATTACAATACATCTCTCTTGCCTATTCAAAAGCCTATTATACTTTATCTTACCTCTCCTCCTTCTCCTATTCCTCCAAATTCTTCTCTTCCCCAATATCTCCTACTTCTTTTTCTCTTACAATCGTTCGCTACTTCTTTCCTTTCTCCTTTTAATCGCCCTTGTACCAACCGTGTGTCACACGATCGTACATAATATATTTTGTGCTTGTATCTTCGCACTCCCCTCTCACTAAAAAGAACCTGAAAAATCATGTCTGTTTTTTTTTCTCTCTCTCTGTAACATTGTCGATTTCTCAACATGAAAATTCTTGTTGCTTTGAGATTTTGTATATAAAGGAGAGTGTTCTACAATAAAGTAACTCAGTTGCTTTCACATTGCCTTTGAGTTCACAACCTTCTCTCTGCCCGTTACATTGATGACCTCGGAAGTCGTCTCGCTCCCACCGCCTTCCACCCCCAACCCCCTCGCCCCTCCATCGTTGGTACTATGACGGACTCCACAGAAGTTGGTGCTGCGGCTGCCCCATTGAAACTTTCACCGTTCACCAGCTGAGAGGCATTTTCTTGGTTTCAGCGTGCAGAAGTCCAGTTTTGCATCAAGGTCGTGACTCGCTCAACTACAAAAACAGATTATGTTCTCGCGGCGATACCCGAGGACAACTTCCCGGAAATATCCGACTGGCTTTGTGAATAAGGAAACACCGCAATAGAGTATGATGCCCTCAAAACATACCTTCGGCAGCAGTACTCGCTGTCGCCAGCCGCCAGTGTAGCAAAGCTTTTTCAGCTCTCGCAACAACCTTTGGGGGACCAAAGGGCTTCGCTTGCCCTCAGGGAAATGACCAGTATCGCTCGCCTTCATCCTGCCGCAGACAGCTCTCCTCGTGAGGTGAACCTACTTCGTGCCCTTTGGATATGCCGTTTACTCGGACCTATACGTGCTGCCATACCCAATGTCGATAGTTTACCCATAAAGGACTTGATGACCAAAGCCAACGCCCTTATGGACAGCCACTTCAAGATCTCCATCAACGCCTCCACCCCTGACGAAGAGGATGCCTATTCAACATCAAACGAAGCTGATGTGAATGCCATAGGACATACACGCCTACACAATGACGTGCCGAATCAGCGACAAAGCCGCCCACCACCCACCAATTGCTCGCGCCTGAACAAACGACTTCTACAGCCACTTACTACCTCCCATTCCCCATTCGCCGCAGTTTTGCTACTACCAATTCAGATTCGGGGCAACTGCGAAGAAATGTGCCGAGGATTGTCAGAGGCCAAAAAACGTGTAAGTAGGACGTCGCTCGTGGCGGTGGCCTCCCGTGTTTCTAATCTTTTCTTTTTACATGATGCAGGAACGGGCGTGCAATTTTTAGTAGACACAGGTGCTTGTCATTCTCTTTTGCCAAAAAAACTCTTCAAGACACGAGGTAGTCTGTCTACATCTGCCGACGTCCGCTTGGTAGCTGCCAACAGATCTACGATACCCACCTACAGTTACGAGAACCTCACATTATCGTTCGGAAACGGTAAATTCAATTGGAAGTTTCTCGTTGCTGATGTCACAATGCCAATCCTCGGTGCAGATTTCCTCTTTCATATCCACCTTCTGGTCAATGTCGCCCACCGACGATTGGTCAACGCAGACTCGTACTTGTCGACACCTCAACAACCCGCCCCCTCTAACCTCGCTCTCAACATCAGCGCACCCATGGATGCCTTCGCCCACCTCCTCACGTCGTACCCGGAAGTTTTCCGTCCAGAACTTAGCCAAACGCCCACGGTTCCTGCCTAGCACGGTATTTATCACCATATCAAGATGACGGGACCCACAGTCTTCGCAAAATACAGACGTCTGGCACCGAAACGATTGGCAGCCGCCAAACAGATGTTCGCCGAAATGGAGAAAATGGGCCTTTGCCAAAAGGCCTCCAGCCCATGGTCGTCACCCTATAACATCGTTCTGAAGAAAGACGGCTCCCTCCGTCCGTGCCGGGATTATAGGCACCTGAACATGCAAACAGAACCGGATCACTACCCACTCTCAAACATTGCCGATGTAACCTCCTACCTGCACAAAGCAAATGTTTTCTCTACGCTCGACCTCCTGAAGGGGTATTATCAGGTGCCTATGAACCCACAAGACATCCCAAGACCGCTATCACCACTCCGTTTGGCACATACACCTTCAATTACTCCTGTTTTGGCCTTCGTAATACTGGGGCAACGTTTCAACGTCTCATGGGTGGCATCTTAGGGGACCTCCCTTTCTGTGTATGTTATGTGGACGACATACTTGTGTTCTCCTCCCCAAAAGAAAAACACCTCCGTCACCTATGCATCGTGCTCGACCGACTGCAACAAAACGGCCTTTTAGTCCGGTATGACAAGTGTACGTTTGGCGCCAACAAAGTGTCATTCTTAGGGCACCGCATCACTCCTGAAGGAGTCCACCCCCTCCCTGAGAAGGTAGCAGCCGTTCAGAACTTCCCCGTGCCCTTGACCGTCAAAACTCAGCAGGAATTTTTGGGCATGATCAACTATTATCACCGTTTTTTGCCAGCCATTGCCGCCACTCTTGCTCCGCTCTACGCCTCCCTCAATGGCAAGCCAAAGGACCTGAAGTGGGGTCCCCTTCAAGAAGCAGCCTTCGGCAACGCAAAGAAGGCCCTATCAACTGCTGCGGCTCTCACTTTTCTCATCCCACATGCCACTCTCCTTCTCTCCACCGATGCCAGCGACGTCGCTATTGGTGCAGTACTCGAGCAAGTGGTCAATGGCTCGCCCCGCCCATTGGCCTTCTTCAGCAGAAAACTGTCAAAGGCGGATTCGGGTTATTCTACCTTCGATCAAGAATTGCTGGCGTTGCAGTTGGCTGTCCGTCACTTTCGCCATTTCTTAGAAGATACGCCCTTCGTCATTCGCACAGACCACATGCCTTTGGTGCTCGCCTTTACTCTACAGTCTGATGGCTGGTCCGCCCGGCAACGCCGACATCTCTCTGCTGTGGCTGAATACAATTGCACCCTTCAATACGTCCCTGGGAAAATGAATCCCGTTACCGATGCCCTGTCAAGAAACACGTTGGCTGCCGTTCAACTGGGATTGGATTACAACACCCTGGCTGAAGCCCAACGACAGGATCCAGAGTATCAAGCATGTAGGACATCCTGCACGTCCCTCCGTTGGGAAGACTTTCCCCTCGAAGACTCTAACACCACCCTCCTCTGTGACGTCACTACTGGTAGACCATGACCTTGGATTCCTGCTCCCATGCGACGGCAGGCCTTTAACATCCCTCGTGCCGTTCTACTGCACTGCTGGTGAAGGCAAAGTTAATTTGGCACGGCATTTCTAAGGATGCTAAGGATTGGGTCTGCGCCTGTACCTCTTGCCAAACTTACAAAGTACATCAACACACGGATTCCGTAGTGGGCACCTTTCCTCAACCTCAGCATCATTTCGCACACATTCACGTCGACGTTTTAGGCCCCCTACCCACATCATAAGGACATCGTTACCTGTTTACCGTCATCAACCGTTCCACTCGTTGGCCTGAAGCCATTCCCATGGAAACTGCAACGTCCGCCTCATGTACATCTGCCTTACTCTCTGGATGGATTGCAAGATTTGGTATCCCTGAGCATATCACTTCTGACAGGGGAACCACTTTCACCTCTCAATTGTGGACATCATTAGCGAATCTCCTGGGCATCACCCTACATCAGACAACGGCCTACAACCCCGCTGCCAATGGAATGGTTGAACGTTTTCATCGCACCCTCAAAACAGCTTTGATGTCCCGCTGCAAGGATTCCAACTGGTTTACTCAGCTTCCTTGGGGCCTCCTGGGACTAAGGACCACTCCTAAAGATGCCTTCGACGTCTTGGCAGCTGAAATGGTTGGTGTATGGCAACCTGTTGGTCGTCCCTGCCAAATTTTTTCCTTCTACAACCTCTTCCGACGATCTCCAGCGCATACGTCATGTCGTGGGAAAATTTACTCCATGCCGCCAGACTTACAAGCCCACAGCGAAGCATCACAAACCAACAGAATTGCACTCAGCAACGCACGTCTTCCTGCGCAACGACACCAGCAAGCCACCACTAACGCCCCCTTACACGGGCCCTTTCCTTGTGATCCGACGCAGTCTGAAAGCTTTCCTACTAAACATTTGTGGCAAAGAAGACCGGGTGTCCGTTGATCGTCTAAAACCTGTTTATCTTCTGCCAGATGACCCGCCTACAGTTCGCCTTTCTAGATCAGGGCTCCCTATTTAACATGTACTATATGTCATTTTAAGGGGGGGAGCCATGTACCAACCGTGTGTCACACGATCGTACATAGTTAATTTTGTGCTTGTATCTTCGCTCTCCCCTCGTACTAAAAAGAACCTGAAAAATCAGTCTGTTTTTTTTTTCTGTAACATTGTCGATTTCTCAACATGAAAATTCTTGTTGCTTTGAGATTTTGTATATAAAGGAGAGTGTTCTACAATAAACTAACTCGGTTGCTTTCACAGTGCCTTTGAGTTCACAACCTTCTCTCCGCCCGTTACACCCTCCGACGTCTCCTTCTCCTTCATAATCCTCCTCCAAACCCAATTCTTCTCTTCCTCCAACTCCCCTTCCTCATTTTCCTTGTATGTTTAGTCAAAACCTAATAATTAATTTAAGTTTGCCCATATAGCTGTTTCGTGTCTTAATCAACCCATTTTTATATCAACATTCAATAAAAGAAAATTCTAAGGTTTATGCATTTATATATATATATATATATATATATATATATATATATATATATATATATATA
>NC_090754.1:98573264-98575764 GCF_036898095.1 Palaemon carinicauda | reverse complement strand
GGTGGCCCGGGGAATTGGGTAAAACTCGCTGGTAAGAGACTGATGTCTCGCCAGGTAAATCCTCGGACAGCTGTTAGCGTCAGGTTCCAATTCTTTTGATGGGCTCTCGTGACATGGTTGTTTTCGACCTGGCCTTTCATTAGAAGGGGCTAACGTTCGATCCCAAGTATGAGGTAAAAATTTATTTCTATTTGAACACGATGTTGTGTTGATATTTATCCATATTGACTCATTAGGGGTAATTTGAATGAATTACTACCAATTGTGTCACGTGGTGGCCCGGGGATTTGGGTAAAACTCGCTGGTAATACACTGATGTCTCGCCAGGTAAATCCTCGGACAGCTGTTAGCGTCAGGTTCCAATTCTTTTGATGGGCTCTCGTGACATGGTTGGTTTCAACCAGGCCTTTCATTAGAAGGGGCTAGCGTTCAATCCCAAGTATGAGGTAGAAATTTATTTCTATTTGAACACGATGTTGTGTTGATATTTATCCATATTGACTCATTAGGGGTAATTTGAATGAATTACTACCAATTGTGTCACGTGGTGGCCCGGGGAATTAGGTAAAACTCGCTGGTAAGAGACTGATGTCTCGCCGGGTAAATCCTCGGACAGCTGTTAGCGTCTGGTTCCAATTCTTTTTATGGGCTCTCGTAACATGGTTGGTTTTTACCTGGCCGTTCATTAGAAGGGGCTAGCGTTCGATCCCAAGTATGAGGTAGAAATTTATTTCTATTTGAACACGATGTTGTGTTGATATTTATCCATATTGACTCATTAGGGGTAATTTGAATGAATTACTACCAATTGTGTCACGTGGTGGCCAGGGGAATTGGGTAAAACTCGCTGGTAAGAGACTGATGTCTCGCCAGGTAAATCCTCGGACAGCTGTTAGCGTCAGGTTCCAATTCTTTTGATGGGCTCTCGTGACATGGTTGTTTTCGACCTGGCCTTTCATTAGAAGGGGCTAACGTTCGATCCCAAGTATGAGGTAAAAATTTATTTCTATTTGAACACGATGTTGTGTTGATATTTATCCATATTGACTCATTAGGGGTAATTTGAATGAATTACTACCAATTGTGTCACGTGGTGGCCCGGGGATTTGGGTAAAACTCGCTGGTAATACACTGATGTCTCGCCAGGTAAATCCTCGGACAGCTGTTAGCGTCAGGTTCCAATTCTTTTGATGGGCTCTCGTGACATGGTTGGTTTCAACCAGGCCTTTCATTAGAAGGGGCTAGCGTTCAATCCCAAGTATGAGGTAGAAATTTATTTCTATTTGAACACGATGTTGTGTTGATATTTATCCATATTGACTCATTAGGGGTAATTTGAATGAATTACTACCAATTGTGTCACGTGGTGGCCCGGGGAATTAGGTAAAACTCGCTGGTAAGAGACTGATGTCTCGCCGGGTAAATCCTCGGACAGCTGTTAGCGTCTGGTTCCAATTCTTTTTATGGGCTCTCGTAACATGGTTGGTTTTTACCTGGCCGTTCATTAGAAGGGGCTAGCGTTCGATCCCAAGTATGAGGTAGAAATTTATTTCTATTTGAACACGATGTTGTGTTGATATTTATCCATATTGACTCATTAGGGGTAATTTGAATGAATTACTACCAATTGTGTCACGTGGTGGCCAGGGGAATTGGGTAAAACTCGCTGGTAATACACTGATGTCTCGCCAGGTAAATCCTCGGACAGCTGTTAGCGTCTGGTTCCAATTCTTTTTATGGGCTCTCGTAACATGGTTGGTTTTTACCTGGCCGTTCATTAGAAGGGGCTAGCGTTCGATCCCAAGTATGAGGTAGAAATTTATTTCTATTTGAACACGATGTTGTGTTGATATTTATCCATATTGACTCATTAGGGGTAATTTGAATGAATTACTACCAATTGTGTCACGTGGTGGCCAGGGGAATTGGGTAAAACTCGCTGGTAAGAGACTGATGTCTCGCCAGGTAAATCCTCGGACAGCTGTTAGCGTCAAGTTCCAATTCTTTTGATGGGCTCTCGTGACATGGTTGGTTTTGACTTGGCCTTTCATTAGAAGGGGCTAGCGTTCGTTCCCAAGTATGAGGTAGAAATTTATTTCTATATATATATATATATATATATATATATATATATATATATATATATATATATATATATATATATATATATATATATACATATATATATATATATATATATATATATATATATATATATATATATATATATATATATATATATATATATATATATATATATATATATATATATATATATATATATATATATATATATATATATATATATATATATATATATATATATATATATGTGTGTGTGTGTGTGTTTGTGTATATATATATATATATATATATATATATATATATATATATATATATATATATATATATATATATATATATATATACATACATATATATATATATATATATATATATATATATATATATATATATATATATATATATATATATATTA
>NC_090754.1:98537904-98550264 GCF_036898095.1 Palaemon carinicauda | reverse complement strand
GCAGGTTTCATAACACTACCTGCGGCTACCACAAAATGTTTGATTTCGTGCACTTGTTTCGCATAATGTTTAAAGAAAACTCGCGAGGACTTCCAGCCCGTAAAGTTCTTAAGGCTCTCGAAGTCCATGCTCTGAAAGAAGTTCAGAGAAGATGCCACTTTTCTAGGATCATGACCAGCGGGTGTACTGTTCGGATCCGCTCTGCGAATGAAGTAGGTGATTTTCGCTCTTAATTGTTTCAGTGACAGGTCGCTGCCCGATGTTTCTCCTTTGAAGAGTTGGCCTCCACCAAAGTTTGAAGTTCTGCGAAGATAGACCTTGAGACTCTCTACTGGACATAGAGAGACATCCTCCTTCAGGGGGCATATTCTCCAAGGGCCCCATCTTTTGGTGGGTAATTCATTTTTGGCGAGAAACGTCGGATCGGGGGAGAGGGTCACTTCTCCTGAATCAGCAAACAGGATGTGTCCCTCTTCTCTTGATAATGCCACTATTTCGCTGACTCGAGCTCCCGAGGCGAGAGCAAATAAAAATATAACTTTCTGAGTCAGATCCTTGAGGGGGCATGAATCATTGTCCAAGTTGGAGGCGAAATGGAGCACCTTGTCTAGTGACCAGGAGATCGGTTTCGGAGGGGGTGCTGGGCGTAGGCGAGCACATGCTTTCGGCAGTTTGTTAAAGATGTCGTTGGACAGATCAATTTGGAAAGCATATAGAATTGGTCTAGTCAAAGCCGATTTGCAAGTTGAAATCGTATTGGCTGCTAATCCTTGTCCATGAAGGTGAATGAAGAAGGACATACAGAAATCAATGGTGATTTCTTTAGGATTTTTTGCTTTAACAAAGGAGACCCATTTCCTCCAGGATGATTCGTATTGCCGTCTCGTGGATTCGGTCTTGTATTCCTCTAGGAAGTCTAGACTTTTCTTCGAGATCCCAAACCTTTTCTTTGCGGCAAGGGAGAGAAAATCATGAGATGAAGGTCCTTGATTTTCGATGATGAAGCGAAGACAGTCGACTTCTGTACTTGTTGAGAGAGAACTGGGCCCGGGAGAGGGATCAGCTTGGGCTGCAGCTCCAGGACCAGGGGGGTACCAGTTGCTCCGGGGCCACTTGGGAGCCACTAGGGCCGCTGTCCCTTTGAAGGTTCTCAGTTTGGAGAGGACTTTCAACAGAAGGTTGGTGGGAGGGAACAGGTATATCTTCGACCATCTGTTCCAGTCCAGTGACATGGCGTCCACCGCTTCTGCTTTGGGGTCCTCGTACGGGGCTACGTACAGAGGAAGTTGATTGTTGTCGCTCGTTGCAAAGAGATCTATCTGAAGTTCTGGGACTTGATGGGAGATGAAGGAGAATGATCTTGCGTCTAGAGACCATTCCGACTCTATCGGGTTTGTCCGAGATAGAGCATCCGCTGTCACGTTGCGGAATCCTTGTAGGTGAACTGCAGACAGGTGCCACTTCTTCTTCTCCGCCAGACGGAAGATTGGGAGAAGCACCTGATTTATCTGGGGCGATCTTGAGCCCTGGCGATTGAGACAACGAACTACCACCGAGTTGTCTAGGGTTAGACGGATGTGGATCGAGGGCGGCGGGGATAGCTTCTTCAGAGTAAGAAGGACCGCCATGGCCTCCAAGATGTTTATGTGGAACGTCTTGAATAGTGGAGACCAGGTCCCTTGAGCTTGTTTCAGGTGGGAGTGACCTCCCCAGCCCTCCAGTGAGGCATCCGTGTGGATGTTGAGTGATGGAGGAGGGTGTTGGAGAGGAATGGACCTTTTCAGGGCCATTGCTTCCGACCACGGCTTTAGGAGGCGTCGAAGTCTGTTTGGAAGCCGTCTCTTGAGGTCTCTTCGAGCGATAGATGCCGATCGTCTCCAGACTCCCGCGGCATCCTTTAGCTGTGCACGAAGCACTGGGTTTGTCACTGAGGCGAATTGTAGAGAGCCTAGAACTCGTTCCTGCTGTCGTCTTGAAATGCGTTTGGATTTCAGTAGTCGCTTGACAGACCCTGCTATTTCCTTCCTTTTCTTCTGGGGGATGGAAAGGCGGTGTGACTGAAGATTCCAGTGGATTCCCAACCACTGAAACTTCTGAGCCGGAGAGAGGCGAGATTTCTTCTCGTTGATCTTGAATCCCAGGTGTTCTAGGTACTGGGTAACTTCGTCGCAAGACTTTGTACACTCTTCGGGCGAGGGAGCCCAGACTAGCCAGTCGTCGAGGTAGGCCATCACCTGGACGTTTCTTAGGCGGAGCTGTTGTACTATGGCATCCGCCAGCTTTGTGAAGATCCGAGGGGCCACATTGAGGCCGAATGGCATGGCCCGGAAGGCGTAGCTTTTCCTTTGGAGTCGAAATCCTAGGTAGGAGGAAGCGTGATGGTTCATTGGAATGTGCCAATAGGCATCCGCCAGGTCTATAGAGACCGTGTAGGAACCTTGAGGCAGAAGGGTCCTTATTTGTTGAAGCGTCAGCATCTTGAATTTGTTGTTCTCTATGAACTTGTTGAGGGGGGATAAGTCCAGAATGACTCTGAGCTTGTCTGAGTCCTTCTTGGGAACGCAAAACAGTCTCCCTTGGAACCTGGTGGACTTTACCTTCCTTATCACCTTCTTGTTCAAGAGGTCTAGAACATATTCTTCCAGAATGGGGGTTGATTGTTGAAAGAACCGCTGGAAGATTGGGGGTGGTTGCACCCAACTCCAGCCTAGACCGTTCTTGATGATGCTGTGTGCCCAAGGATCGAAGGTCCAACGATCCTGGAATTGGCGGAGTCTTCCTCCCACCGGAAGCACTTCATTGCTTCTGGTGTCCCGAGGACTTGTTGCCTCGGCCGCTAGCTCCCTTTCCTCCTCTACCTCTGGAGGGACGACGAGAGGCGTCTCTGCTTGCACCCCTGGACGAGCCTCTACCTCTGGCATGAAAGGTAGTGGATGGCTGCTCAAAGGCAGGGGTGAAGACCGGTGACTGTGACAACACCGGTTGGGGGACCAATTGAAAGGTCTGTTGTGGTTGGGCAACCACTTGGGAGGTAGCGGGTCCCGGAAACTGACGTCGTTGTTGACGTTGCTGGGGTTTCGGCTTCTGAGGTTTCCTCTTAGGCTGAGGTCCATCGTCCTGAGAGGTTTTCCTTTTTCTGGACATGCCCCACTTGTGGAGAAGGTTCCTATTCTCCGTGGCGGCTCTGTCAGTTATTTCCTTGACAAGGTCAGAAGGAAACAGGTGCTTTCCCCAGATGTTGGAGGAAATCAGCCTCCGGGGTTCGTGTTTCACGGTGGCACCGACAAACACGAATTCACGACAGGCTCTACGAGCCTTTATGAAATGGTACAAGTCCTTCATTACCGTGAGTAAGTGGGATTTGGCCAGTACCATGTAGTGATCAGGTACTGCTGTGTCACAGGCCATTACTTCAAGTTGGACTTGATGAGAAAGCGAAGCTGCAAGCCTCTCCTTCGTGTCTTGTTCCCGGCGAAGGAGGTGATCGTTGAGCTTAGGGAGGTCTTCATTAAACTGACGTCCGGCGACGTCAGGATCGAGCCTACCCACGACGAAAGTATGTTGGACATCTTTCCATTGCCTAGTGTCAGGGGGTGTCACGATGGAGAAGGGTCTGCACTCCTCCAGTGCAGGGCAGGGTTTCCCTTCTTCCGCCGCTTTAAGGCATGCAGCTAAGGCCTTTTCCAAAAATGGAAGAATCGCAGTGTCAGGTGCGACATAGGTAGGATGCTTCTTGCTCAAGGCAGGAAGCTTAGAGCAGGTAAAGCCCCTGCTCTTAAATGCGGAGGCTAGCATAGCCTGGGCCTTTGCGAGATCGAACACTATCTCTTCTTTAGGTTCGGTCTCCTCCTTCGAGGCAGGTTCGGAACGAAGTCGGACGTAACAGTCCGGGTAGGCCTCGAAGCTTGGGAAGAACTCCACATCTTCCAACGGGACCGTGCCGATCTTGTCACTAACAAAGATCCTGCCGGTCGCAATAACCATATGCTCTGCATACCTCCACGGGTTGGCATGAGAGCAAGCTGGGAGATCCTTGACCGAGATCTTCTTCGTGTCTCTGGATCCAATCATAGACCTGATGGACTCCTGGTTCTCCTTCAGTCTGTCGTCCATGACAGCTCTAATCAGTCGGATCAGTTCTTGGGTGGAAGAGGAAGGATCCGGGGTCGAGGAGGTAGACGGAAGGGACAATTCCGTCGGTGTAGGAGTAGGCGGAGGGATGGACGAGGGAGTAGCTCCAATCTCCGACTCGGTGTATTCCACCTTGTCTTCGTCCTCTTCGGCTCCTTGAGCCATAAGCGTCTTCTCCGTGTCTTCCGAGACGTCAGAGATCCGTTCATCATCCTCGGAATCCAAACGACACTCGTGCATGGACTGAGCCATGACCACATCAGGTTCCACTGAAATTTGGACAGTGGGGATTGCTTCCTTTGGAACCACTGAGTCAGGGGAGGCCTTAGGGAACAACAGGGACCTCAGTTCTTCGGTGGCCAGGTACGGTCCAGTAGCATTTCTCTGAAAACCACGCACCCACTTGCGCAGTTTCTCACGAGCAATGTCTCTAACCTCCGCTGAGGGAGGGTTATGGAAGGCCTCAACTAGGTAGGCCTGGCAGACCGTACATTCCAGTGGATTCCAGAACTTCCAATCCCCTTTCTTGTCTGAGCAAGGGGCGTGAGTCCTGCACGCCGTATGTCCGTAAAACTGCGAGCGTTTCACAGCACAGTAGGCGAAATCGCACTTCATCTGCTCCTCCTGTGGAAGAAAGAGAAAATGAGTATGGGGGAGCCATAGGAATGGCTCTTAAATTAAGTTAATATTAATCATTAATTTTAACTTAAGGAAGGTGTGATGCATAGAGAATGAAACAGTAAAGGAGAACACGCTCCATGCATCTCGCCCGGCTGGTTACCATAGGCTTGGTCCTGGGATAATCCAGATGACCGAGATCATTGGATATAGTTTCCTAGGATTCCCATTATATTGGAACTCCATGGAAAACCAAGGACAAGGTTGGGATCGAATTCATTCGGTTCCCAGATAAGAGCCAGAAGGCCTCATTAAGGGTAACTGCTTCTGGCAACCAGCCGCGCTAAGATGCACATAGCATGCTGGAAATAGAAGAATGCAAAGAGACAGCATGATCACTAATAGAGCAGTACTAGGTACTGATCTTAGAAGCAAAGCAGCTTATCTATTTGCAAGGTAGGGCTATCTAGTCTTATGATAGCTACAGAGAGGGGGGTGCAAGTATTCTTGACGCCTCCGGGGCATCCGGCAAGCCGCCGGCACGCCGGAGCTCGCTCCAGCATAGATTCTGGCATTAGAACAGACAATTTTCAAAGTCAGTTAGATACCAGGATGGCGGCCGCCGGCACAACGGCGGCACGCCGGCAGGGAGCGGCGGCTCCGGCAGCCGGAGGATGCCGGATTGGTGACTGGGGTAAGGATGGTACAGGTAGTATCGGGTTGCCGGCAGTATATGCCGGCACTCCGGAGATCGACCGGCAAGCGGACGAATAGATAGGAGTAGGAGAGCCGCCGGTAGTAGCCGGCGGCAGCCGGCAGTCCCTCGGTACACGGGGGGCTGGCGGCAAGGGTAGGGAAGTCACCAAGATGGAGGCAGGTATTGCCGGCAGTAGAGGCGGCAAGAGACCGGCACCCGGATAGATAGAGAGACAGGGGGAGGGAGGAAGGGATGTAGGAAGTACCGTCAGGGTTCCAGACATCCCTCCCCCTCCCTGAGGGGGTGTACCCATGATAGAGACAGGCTCTAGCATCCATAAGCAGGGGTCACTAGGGACCGGGAGCAGGTAGCCCAAGGGAGGACTAGGGAACACCCAAGAGGGGGGGGGGGGAGACTCCCCTATGCAGAGCTACACTAGTAACTAACCTTATAGGACACTATGAAGGTATATGTACCAGAGCGGACAGCACAGGGAAGCTCGGGTAGCCCTACTCTTCCACCCTAAGGAGGATTTGTAGGACAGGGGACAGATGAGTATAAACTAACCTAAACATAGGCTAGGCTATACAAGAGATAGGTGGGGAGGGAGAAGAGAGGGGTCTTCCCAGGAAGGGTTTCTGTACCAGAGCGGCCACAAAGGGAAGGGAGGACACTCCCTAACCTAAGAATAGGCAGATCGGCTAAAACGGTGCAAGAGTACAGTTTCAGCATGGAACAGAGAAACCTTCCTAACCCGGCCTAGATCAGGGCTAAAAGTCCTGAACTAGGCAAGGAAGAAGACGTATCGCTATCGCAGGAAAGTCGTAGACTATCCTAGCCATAGAGGTAGGCTAGCCTAACCTCACTCTCAGACGCAATCCTAAAGGGGGTTCATTCCTTTAGGGAGGACTGAGAGGCGATAAAATACTCTATTAGACCATAAATCCCTTTACTCAGAAAAGGGATCAAGGCTAAATAGAGGGAGTGCCAAGGCAGGGGATGAAGGAAGCATATAGGGGTCCTAAGGTTAGGTTAGGCTAGAAAGAATCACTGACTAGCCTATCCCCTATATGGTCCCTGAAGGCGAAAACATTTGCATCACTAGTCAAAAGTATTGTAAAATAATAATGCCACTATCTTCATAACTTAGTCTAGGATCACTGATAAATCATGCATGAACACTTGTATATAGGCTCCTGGCCTGGGGGCTATAGTAGCCGACTGGTATGAGGTCAATCGATGACCGATAAAAAGCGTCTAAACACGATATAAAAGTTCCTAGCTATGAAGACTAAATAAACTAATGTATTCGATTAGTATATAATGCCGGAAGCGTTGTTGTGGCTAACTAAATAAGACATGCAAAACAACAACGACGCCATAAAATGGCGGGTCCGGTAGAGGCACAGCTCTGCCACAAAACATCAATTATTTCGCGAAATAATATTTACTTTACGGCCAGAGCTTAATTAAACAATACTGGAACCTTGTACTCAACTTTCCAGAAGAAGGCGAGGCTGAAGGTAACGACATAGCGAAGATGTAAAACGATAAAGTTCACACAAGGGAAAATCCGTCTCAGTAGGGCAGCTACTAAACAAAGGATGAAGACGCGCGTGACGTCATTGGAGCAATGGCGTCCGTTTGTTTACGTCTCGAGTATCAGTAGTAGCCACGAGTGAGATTAGCTGTGGAACGGCTCCCAGCTATTCTCAGCCCTTACACACCGAAGCGTTAACTCTGTTCGGGGTGGAGATAGCTATGTGGCACGACCAGACATGCGTGTCCCCTGTTGTATTACGATGTCTTAAAGGGAAACCTTTGAGATACTCGCTCCAGAAGTTAGAATTCTGTGATAACCTGTGGTTAAATTCTCTGGGAATATCTTAGTAGTCTTATACCCAAGGAAGCTACCAAACAGGAACCTTCCATCAGGACGCCATGGCTTGAGCCCAAAAAAAGGTCTTTTCCCCAAATGTTGGAGGAGATTAGTTTCTTTAGCTCGTGCCTCACCGTAGCCGAGGTAAACACGAACTCCCTACAAGCTCTCCTTGCCTTGACGAAGCCATAAAGGTCCTTCGTCACTGTGGCCAGATGAGGCTTGGCCACTACCATGAACATTTCATGGACTTTGGGGTCACTTGCCATCGTCTCGAGAGTAGTCTGAAGAGACATTGAGGCAGTCAGTCTTTCTTTTGTATCGAACTCACTTCGCAAAAGAAAGTCAGACAGCTTTCAAACTGAGAACGTAAGATGGACGTCCTTCCAGTCTTTGTGGTCCATAGGCAGGGCCAGCGACAAGGGTTTACACTCCTCTAGGGAGGGGCAAGACTTGCCGGCCTCGATTGCTTTTAGTACAGCCAGAAACCCTTTCTGTAAAAAGGGGGAAGGCTCTAGTAGGCGAGGACACAAAGGAAGGGAGCTTCCTATTCAATGCAGCTACCTTTGAGTTAGAGAAGCCCCTCTCTTTCATCGAGGATGAAAGTAGAGCTTGAGCCTTAGCATGGTCCATCACTATGACCTCCATCGGCTCTGTCTCCTCCTTTGAAGCTGGTTCCTTCCTCAGCCGGACATAACAGTCCGGATATGATGCCTTGCTGGGCCAGAATTCCACCCTCCAGGGGAACTGAGCCCAGCTTTTCCGAGATGACGATCTTTCCAGTCGTCATCGGCATGTGCTCAGCATACCTCCATGGGTTAGCATCTGAGCACAAGGGAAGGTCTTTCACATTGAGCTTTTTCTGGGGCCCATGAGATTCTGCAAGGCACTGCATTCGCAGTTCCATTGCAGCCGCCTTCTCCTGATTCTCCTTCTGCATTTGTTGGATCATTCCAACAACAGAAGAGAGGGCCTGTCCCAGCTCTACTGGGAGACCGGCCGATGTAGAGGGGCTTGAACTTCATCCTGGGCTTCTGCCAGGAGGTCTTCCTCCTGACACCCGTCCACATCAGATATCCTGTCATTTAGCTGGATGTCTTGCATCGCGACCGCGACTTCAGCATCCACCTGGATCTGAACTTAGGGGATCTCCTCTTGAGGCTGGGGAATCACTGCATCAGCTGATGCCTTAGGTAAAAAATACGCCCTCATCTTCTCACTTGGAAGATAAGGGCCAGAAGTGTTCTTTTGGAAGCCCCTTACCCAGGTACGAAGCTTCTTCCTAGCTATTTAAATGTCTCATTAATCAGGTTAGTGCACACAGTACATACCTGAGGGTCCCAATACCGGAGATCATCCTTGGAGACAGCGTATGCTGCGTGTCTCCTACAAAACTCATGTCCGCAGAGGTTCTTGCTGCTGACATTGCAGAAAGCACTTCCCCACTTCGGAGTGTCCTTCTGTAAAGAGAAGAAATTTCCATGAGTATCAAGTGAACTATGTATCACTGGATATGCATAGTATAGCATAACAATTCAGAAAGGAAAGACACAAACTTGTGTTTCCCTCACAACCCATTGTTGCAGCCTTCCAGATAATAAAATCAAAATGGTTTATCTCTACTAGAGTAACCAATGCAAGGTTTCCAGAGGAAACAGGTGGAGCTCACACCTAGGCAATGATTTTAAAATCCTGGATAATAGACAGGGAAGAACTCTGCTTCCTATCTGAGGGCAGCAGCAAAGGGCTGTGCAAGAAAGCACAATAGTGTTAGAAGATACAGTGCTGTACCTAAACCTTTACTATAGTTTTCTTCTTACTGTATATGCTATACAGAAGAATACTAGTACAGTATAGGAGGATGTGTGCCGGCCTGCCTTTGCCGGCCGGCACACACCACAACTAGCTTTAAAGTATACTACTTAACAGCTATAGGGCGGCAGCAATCTGGTTCAAATGCCTGTGCCGGTCGGCAGCAGCTGCCGGCCGGCAACAGCCAGTGTTGGCCGGCAATGACTGCCGGCCAGCAACTACACAAGGTAGTACCCAGCTGCCGGCCACACTCTTGGTGACCGGCAGACAAGGACTGACATAAGCCGGCCGGCAAAGGTACAAGACCGATGCCAGCCGGCAGCAAAAGAACCAGAAGACTACACCTGCCCGGCTGCCGGCCTCATAGGCCGGCAGCCCGCCTCATAGGCCGGCAGCCGGGACAGGTACAGCACTAGAAGAAAATAGAATGGATGCCGGGATAAGAGTGTACACAACCCCCCAAGCCCGGCAACCAAAAGAGTGCATATAAGGAAGGGGAGAAACTTAATTCAGGCTTCCTTGACCAATGCCGTCCGGCTCTGCCGGCAGGCATGGATGAGGGACCAAGAGAGGTCCGGGCAGCACTCGAAAACATAAGACCCTTGCCGGCCAGCATCTCTGCCGTCCGGCAATGGGCTTAGTCAATTCCACATCCCAACCTATACTAGGTCCAGAAGTAGAATGACGTACAGTACAGTAATACCCCTGCCGGCCAGCTCTGCCGGCCGGCAAGGTACAGTACAGTAATGGCTAGGCCATTACGGAGATAGAGGGGGAAGGGACAAGAGGGTCCTGCCAACCTTGCTTTAGTGACAGATCACCCGCCGCCAAGAACTTTGTCTTAGCCTAAGGGAGATCTAAGGGAAAGGGCCAGCAATACTTGCCAGCTTCCAGAGCACCAAAGCAAGGAAGGCGTTGCTACTCCCAAGGGAAGATTTTATCCTCCCCCGAGAACAGCAACAGGACTTAGTCTGGTCGATCACAAAAGAAGGAATCATAACTTACAGAAACCTTCGGTAGTGACCTAAGGGAGCTAAGCTCCCTTTGTAAGTGTTAGGTCAGCGAGGGGGACTCTGCCCCAAGCCAGACAACACGGACTCAGACTAAAAACTCTGTTGTTCTGTCCCTCTTTGAACCAGACTTTGCTGGAAAAGGAAGGTACAGTAACACCCTAGTATAGTTTTATCGAAAATAAATTCGGAAAAAACCACTTAGGGATAAGCCCAAGGCTTAAACAGAGGGAAAGGGATTGCATACCTTCTCCGAAGAAAAGAAAGCAACCGGGGAGTATGATAAAGTATACTAAGGCTCCATAAGCAATTAGCCTAGGCACCAAGAGAATCGATTACCTAATTCACCGAAACTCTCACGTATACAATCTTGGAAATATTCCACACAGTCTAAAATGTATAAAATATAGCCTAAAGCTTCAATAAAATTTTAATTACACTCGGAAAAACCAAAATCATGCATTAAGTACTAGGACCAAACGACTAGGCTACATGGCCTAGCGTAGGCCAGAATGGCGAATACTTCGCCAAATAATACTAAGCACGAAAGGAAATCCTATGTAAAGCTAAATAGCTAAAATTTATTAAGCAAAACAACCAGGAATGTCACTCTGACTAACTAATTTATACCTAGCGAGTGACAGTGTCCAGGACACCTCTGGTAGGCTACGGCTCTTGTGTCAAAGATTAATCCTATTAATCACTCAAAATTTTACCAAGAGCCTACATTTATACATAACAGACACTATACTCAACTTATCCGAGGCCAACGAAGACGGAGAAGCCATGAAAAGCTGAATAAATCCAAGATTTGCGAGAAAAACAGGAAAAAACACCGAGTTGTTAAGCTACGCAAAAAGGAATACAGATGGCGCCAGGATTGGCGCCAGGCACGCATACGAATCGGGGGATAGGGAAGCCTTGGGAGCGGCTCCCCTTTTTCTTTCCCGAATTCGTATCTCGTCAATCTCCCTCCTACGAGACGAAATCTCTGTTCAGGTCGTAGATTGCCATGTGACGTGTCTAGAATACGTCCTCTGATATGTCGCGATATCCCTTTCACGAGGGATACTCGCTCCAGGAGTTAGAATTCTGGTACCTTAAGGTAAATTCTCTGGGAATATCGCCGTAGTTGTAATATACCCTAGGAAGCTACCCTATAGGAACTTCCATCAGGACGACATGGCTTGAGCCCAAAAATATATATATATATATATATATATATATATATATATATATATATATATATATATATATATATATATATATATATATATATATATATATATATATATATATATACATATATATAAATATATATATATCTATATATACATATATATATATATATATATATATATATATATATATATATATATATATATATATATATATATATATATATATATATATATATGTTTAAAGTTTCGAGGTACGAATGTGAAACACGCGCGGTATAATTCGTGTACAAATGAGTAAAATTACCATAACAGGAAAAAAGAGAAAACTTTTAAGAAAAGAATTTCAAAACAAAATCTCGATAGGGTGTTACGCTAGGACTTAGGATACAGCTGTAAAACTTCCTGAACCGGAAGTAATCTTTATCTATCTTCGAGGAAAAAGAGTAATATCTGGGAATATATAATTCAAAATAACGTATAAAAGACCCACGCATTGCTCGACAAAAAAAAAAAAAAAAAAAAAAAAATAAAAAAAAAAAAAAAACATTAAAAAAAAGGATACTTTAGACTTAAATATCAATCATGTAAATTTTTTTCTTATTTTTTTTAATAAAATTTTTTTCTTTTATTGAGACCAATTTCACCATGTTTTATTTAAAATGCAAATTTCTCCAAAAAGAAAATTATTTAATCGGTTGGTCCAACCAGTTTTACCTTAGGCAATCGGAAACTTTGACCCTTGATAAAGCCTTAAGAACATGAGCTAGTTACAGCTAAAATAGTCATAGAAAAAATAATGATGGGAATAACACTGAGAGAGAGAAAAAGAGTGACATGGATACAAGACCAATATAAGATAGAACATTATCTAACAACATACAAAAAAAAGAAATGGACATAGGCATGTGAATATAATGGGAATAACAGATAATAGATAGATAGACATAAAGAATAACCGAATGGGTCTCTAAAATTGTAAAGAAAAGTTTAAGGAAGAATAGATTATTCACTGAGGAGCATATAATTCATATA
>NC_090754.1:98507904-98532904 GCF_036898095.1 Palaemon carinicauda | reverse complement strand
TATATATATATATATATATATATATATATATATATATATATATATATATTTTTGGGCTCAAGCCATGTCGTCCTGATGGAAGTTCCTTAAAGGTAGCTTCCTAGGGTATATTACAACTACGGCGATATTCCCAGAGAATTTACCTTAAGGTACCCAGAATTCTAACTCCTGGAGCGAGTATCCCTAAAAAGGACCTTAGGGATATCGTAAATATCAGCGGACGTATTCTTGACACGCCACATAGCAATCTATACCCCGAATAGAGTTAACACTTCGTAGGGGTCAAATGGCAAGAAAACGAAAACGATAAGAAAAAGGGGGGAGCCGTTCGTAAGGCATCTCTCCTCCCCGTTTCGCAAGCGTGCCCTGCGCCGCTCGCGGCGCCATCTGTATTCCTTTTTGCGTAGCTATACAACTCGGTGTTTTTCCCTGTGTTTCTACCAAAATTTTGGATTTACTCGTTAATTATGCTTTCTCCAACTTCTTCTGCTTCGGATAAGTTGAGTACTATTTCTTTTATGTATAAATGTAGGCTCTTGATTAAAATTAAAGTAATTAAAAGAGTTATCTTTGATACAAGAGCTGTTGCCTGCTGGAGGCGTCCTGGACGCTGTCGCTCGCTAGAATAGGATTTATTTGTTAGCAAGAGCGACGTTCCCAGCCCCCTGCGCTTTAATATTTAGCTGCTTAGCTTTTTTAGGAATTCTGTTATGATGCTATAGTATAGCGCCTGGCGAAAGATTTGCCTAGGCTGACCGACACTAGTCTTCGTAGCCTAGTTGTTGGCCCTTGTACTTCCTGCATAATAATTAGTCTTCCAAGTGTTATTTTTTACTGTTTAAAGCGCTAGGCAACGTTATACATATAACCTTTTTCGAGTACTTTCCAAGATAGTATTGGAGTGAGTTTCGGTGATTTAGGTAATCGATTCTCTTAGTGCCTAGGCTAGGTTGTCTTAGGTTATTAAAATATTGTCTGTTTCCCCGTTTGCTTCCTTCTCTTCGGGGAAGGGGCAAACCCTTTCCCTCTGTTTAAGCCTTAGGCTTAACTCTAGTAGTTTGCTTGAATTAATTTTCAAATATAACTATGCTGGAGTAGTACTGTACCTTCCTGCTCCAACTGGTTTGGTTCAGAGAGGGACAGTACAGCAGTGTATTAGTCTGAGTCCGTGTTGGTCTAGCGTGGGGCAGAGTCTCCCTTGCTGCCTGACACGGGCATAGGAGGTTTATCCTCCTTGGATCACCTTGGAGGGTTTCTGTAGTTATGATCCCTTCGCTCGGTGACCCCTCAGACTTGTCCTCTTTGCTGTTCCGGGTTCGGGATATGTTCCTTTTCCGGATTAGCAATTCCTTCCTTGCCTTGGTTTTAGGGAGGCAGCCAGTAGTGCCGGCCTCCCTCCCTGGATTTTCCCTGGCTGAGATGGGCTTTCTTAGTTGGGGATGATCCTTAACCAAGGCAAGGTTGGACAGGACCCTCTGTCCTTCCCTTCTGTTTTTTCCTTTTTCCTTTGTGTCAGCCGTCTCACATCCGTACCTAGCCTAGGTTAGGATGGGGAGCTGACGTGGTCCCCTGTCGGCCGGCAGAGTGTGCCGACCGGCAGAGGCCCTATCCCTTGAGTGCTGCCCGGACCTTCCTTGGTCCCTCAACCGCTGCCGTCTGTAGATTCAGTAAGCAGTGGTTAGGAAGCCTGACTTAGTGTCTCCCCTTCCTCTCGGCACTCTTTCGGGTGTCGGGTGCGGAGGTACATAGCCTCTTAGCCCGGCACTCATTCTGTTGTCTTCTTATGTGTTGTCCTTGCCGTCTGCCGGCCTAGGGGCCGGCCGTTGGTAGGGGGTGTTCTCTAGTTCTCTTGCTGTCGGTCGGTGGTGGTTATATGCTTTTGCCGGCCGGTCTTCTTGCTCACCTGCCGGCCGCTATGAGTGGCGGCCGGCAGCCGGGCGCTACCTGGTGTGGATGCCAGCCGGCAGGGTTTGCTCACCGCTGCCAGCCGGCCTGCTACATCGCTCGGTTGGCCGGCCACTAAGAGTGATGGCCGGCAGCTGGGTGCCACCCGGGTAGCTACGGACCGGCAACCACTGCCGGCCGGTTCAGGCATAGGAACTGGAGTTCTCCCCCGTATGGGTGATCTTAAGTTGTATACTTGAGACCTACCTTTGGAAAAGGGGGGGGGGTACTGACCGGCAAGAGCCGGCCGGCACACCACCCTCATGTACTGTATCAGTTCTTCCCTCTATGGTGTATTCTACCAGGGGAGACCATGATATAGTAGGTTACAACACTGTCTTTCTAACTTACTTGTGTTGCCTTGTGCAGTCACTTGATGTTGCCTTACAGGGATGAAAAGAGAATTCTTTTCATCTTTAGCCAGAATGGTAAAATCTTACCTTAGGTGTGAGCTACACCTAATTTCCCTCGGGAAATATGATCTCTGGTTATTCTAGCAAAGACTAACCATTTGATTTTAATGGCTGGTGGGCTTCCACAGGTGATTGTGTGGGATTCACAAGAATGTGTCTTTCCCTTATTCTTTGTACATGCTCATATATACATGTGAATTGAAATTCACTTGATATTCATGGAAATTTTCTTCTTTTACAGGAGGAGCATCCGAAATGTGATAGCGTTTTCTGCAATGTCCGCAGCAAGAACTTTTGCGGACATGTCTCGTGTAGGAGGCACGCGGCTTGCGCAGCCTCCATGGATGATCACCGCTACTGGGATCCGCAGGTATGTTCAGTGTGTACTAACCTGCTATCTGAGGCTTTTGAATCCCCTAGGTCGGCGGAGTCAAGGGATGCAGCGAGGGAGAAGCTCCGTTTATGGGTAAGGGGTTTCCAGAAGAACACTACTGGACCTTATCTTCCTAATGAGAAGATGAGGGCGTACCTTTTTCCCAAGGCTTCTACTGACGCTGTTGTTCCCCAGCCTCGGCCGGAGATCCCTCTCGTCCAGATCCCAGTAGAGGAGGATGTTGCGGATGCCATGCAGGACATCCAGCTGGATGACATGATGTCGGACTTGTCCGACCGTGCGGAACAGGACCTCCTCGCAGAGGGTGAGGAGGAGGATCAAGATCCGATTGCCGTGGAGGAAGAGGTTTCCGTACCTTTAGACGTTCCGGTTCAGGCCCCTGAACCTATTCCCTCTACTTCGTCCGCTCTTCCAGCAGAGCTGGGACAGGTTCTCTCTTCCATCGTTGGTATGATACAACAGATGCAGAGGGAGAATAGTCAGAAGGCCGCTGCAATGGAGCTCCAGATGCAGAAGATTACAGCGTCACGTGGGCTTCCAAAGAAGCTCAACGTGAAGGACCTTCCTGTGTGCTCGGATGCCAACCCGTGGAGATATGCCGAGCACATGCCGATGACGGTCGGGAAGATCGTCATGTCGGAGAAGCTGGGTTCAGTGCCCCTTGAGGAGGTGGAATTCTGGCCCAGCAGAGGGGCCTACCCGGACTGTTATGTCCATCTGAAGAAGGAGCCGGCCTCGAAGGAGGAGACGGAACCGAAGGAGGTGATCATCTTGGATCACGCCAAGGCTCAAGCTGCACTTACGTCTGCGTTAAAGGAGAGGGGCTTCTCAAACTCAAAAGTTGCTGCTTTGAGTAAGAAGCACCCTTCCTTCGTATCTTCTCCGGCTAGGGCCTTCCCCTTTCTGCAGAAAGGGTTCGCGGCCCTTTTGAAGGTGGTAGAAGCTGGCAAACCATGCCCATCCCTGGAGGAATGCAAGCCCTTGTCTTTGGCCTTGCCGTTGGACAACAAGGACTGGAAGGAGGTACATCTCACCTTCTCGGTTGGGAAGTTGGACGCCGATATTGCAGGTCAACAGTTCGGCGAAAACCTTCCCAAGTTGTCTGAGTTCCTCCTACGGAGGGAACTTGATACAAAGGAGCGTCTGGCAGCCTCGATGTCTCTCCAGACAAACATGGAGACAATGGCTAGCGACCCTAAGATGCCTGAAATGTTCATGGTAATGGCCAAGATCCATCTGGCCACGGTGACAAAGGACCTCTATAGCTTTGTCAAAGCGAGGAGGGCCTGCAGGGAGTTCGTGTTCGCCTCGGCCACAGTGAGGCATGAACCCAAGAAACTCATCTCATCCAGCATCTGGGGTAAAGATCTCTTTCCCAATGAGGTGGTTAAGGAGGTGGTGGACAAGGCAGCCACTGAGAATCGAAATCTTCTCCTTAAGTGGGGCCTGTCCCTTAAGAGGAAGTCTTCCCCTGATGAAGGCCCCCAGCCGAAAGGAAAGGCGAAGAAATCGAGGTTTTCTTCCCGCCCAGCCAAGCCTTTCAGACCGCTACGTTTCGAGCAAAGCCCAGAGGTGCAGCCAGAGGCTCGGCGAGACGCCCCTCTAGGGGAAGAGGATTCAGAGGTGGTCGCGGCCAGGGAGGCAAGACTGCAGGGCAGCAATCAAAGTGAAGTGTCGCCGGTAGGAGGGAGACTATAGTATTTTCGGGATCGTTGGACCTTCGATCCCTGGGCCCACAGCCTGCTCAAAAATGGACTGGGTTGAAGTTGGTACAGTACTCCGCCCCTGTAACCTCAATTTTTCCAACACTCCACCCCCGTTTTGGAGGAGTACATTCAAGAACTGTTGGAGAAAAAGGTGATCCGGAGGGTAAAGTCCATCAGGTTCCAAGGGAGTCTGTTTTGTGTTCCCAAGAAAGACTCGGGGAAACTCAGAGTCATTCTGGACTTGTCACCACTCAACAAGTTCATAGTGAACCACAAGTTCAAGATGTTAACATTACAACACATAAGGGCCTTACTGCCCAAGAGGGCATATACCGTCTCCATCGACTTGTCAGACGCCTATTGGCACGTTCCAATAAGTCGCCGTCTCTCCCCCTACCTAGGATTCAAGCTACAACAAAAACTTTACGCTTTCAGAGCGATGCCTTTCGGGCTAAATATAGCCCCAAGAATCTTTACGAAGCTTGCGAGGGCAGCGCTCAAACAGTTACGCCTAAAAGGGTTCCAGGTAGTAGCCTACCTGGACGATTGGTTGGTGTGGGCAGCATCCAGAGCGGAATGCTTACAAGCTTCCCTACAGGTGATTCAGTTCCTGGAATATCTAGGTTTCATGATCAACAGAAAGAAGTCTCGTCTTTCTCCAGCTCAGAGGTTCCAGTGGTTGGGAATTCACTGGGACCAAGTGTCACACCGTTTTTCCATTCCAATGTCGAAAAGGAAGGAGATAGTGGGGTCTGTCAAGAGACTTCTAGTTTCTGAGACGATATCAAGACGCGAACAAGAGAGAGTTCTGGGCTCTCTTCAGTTCGCGTCAGTAACAGACCCAGTGCTAAGAGCACAGCTAAAGCATGCAGCGGGAGTTTGGAGAACCTTTGCATCAAAAGCGCGAAGGGACTTGAAGAGACCGGTCCCACTTCGGCTACGTTCTCTTCTCAGACCGTGATCTCAAGCCAGTCGTCTAAAGAGGTCAGTACCTCTTCAGCCACCTCCCCCGTCAGTGACAATTCACACAGACGCCTCAAAGATAGGGTGGGGAGGTCACTCCCATCGGAAAAAAGTACAAGGGACCTGGTCCAAGCTATTTGGGACTTTTCACATAAACTTTCTAGAAGCTATGGCAGTGCTTCTTACCCTGAAGAAAGTATCCCCACGTCACTCGATCCATGTAAGGTTGGTACTGGACAGCGAGGTGGTAGTGAAATGTCTGAATCGGCGGGGATCGAGATCTCCACCTCTCAACCAGGTAATGTTAGCCATATTCCGACTGGCGGAGAAGAAGAAGTGGCACATGTCAGCAGTTCACCTTCAAGGAGTCCGGAATGTGACCGCGGACGCTCTATCCAGGGTTACACCGATAGAGTCGGAATGGTCCCTAGACGCAGGATCATTCTCCTTCATCTCGAGTCAAGTCCCAGAACTGCAGATAGACCTCTTCGCGACGAAGGACAACAAGAAGTTGCCGAGATATGTGTCCCCGTACGAGGACCCCTTGGCGGAAGCAGTAGATGCGATGTCCCTCGATTGGAACAGATCGTCCAGGATCTACCTGTTTCCCCCTCACAATCTGATGTTGAGGGTCCTCAACAAACTGAGATCCTTCAAGGGAGTAGCAGCGATAGTGGCCCACAAGTGGCCGAACAGTGTATGGTTCCCTCTAGCTCTGGAACTACGACTAGAGTTTCTACCACTCCCGGACCCAGTTCTGTCCCAGCAAGTCCAGAAGTCGACTGTCTACGCTTCCTTACAGAAAACCCGGACCCTGCAGCTCAGGATTTTCTCTCCCTAGCGGTGAAGAAGCGGTTCGGAATTTCGAAAGACAGCATCGACTTCCTGGAAGAATATAAGTGCAAGTCTACCAGAAGGCAGTACGAATCAGCATGGAAAAAATGGGTAGCCTTTGTCAAAGACAAGAATCCCCATGAGATCTCTACGGATTTCTGCCTATCCTTCTTCATCCACCTCTACGGACAGGGGCTGGCGGCTAACACGATTTCTACATGTAAGTCGGCTCTGACAAGACCCATTCTGTATGCCTTCCAGGTAGACCTCGCTAACGAGATTTTTAACAAGATCCCAAAGGCCTGTGCTAGGCTTAGACCTTCAGCTCCTCCAAAGCCTATTTCATGGTCTTTAGACAAAGTCCTTCATTTTGCCTCATTACTGGATAATGAGGAGTGTGCACTGAAGGACCTGACTCAAAAAGTGATCTTCCTTTTTGCTCTAGCTTCTGTGGCCAGAGTTAGTGAGATTGTAGCCCTCTCGAGAGAGGAGGGCCGGGTTCAGTTCCTGGATGGGGGAGAACTGAACCTGTTTCCGGACCCTACGTTTCTTGCTAAGAACGAGTTGCCCACCAACAGGTGGGGTCCCTGGAGAATCTGTCCTCTGAAAGAAGATGCAGCTCTATGTCCCGTAGAATGCCTAAAGGTCTATCTTCGTAGAACTTCAGACTTCCATGGGGGTCAACTATTCAGAGGAGAAACATCGGGCTCGAATTTATCTTTAAATCAACTCAGGGCGAAAATTACATACTTTATTCGCAGAGCTGATCCTGACAGTTCACCCGCAGGTCATGATCCGAGGAAAGTTGCTTCATCCTTAAACTTCTTTAACTTTATGGATTTTGAACACCTTCGTTCATACACTGGCTGGAAGTCTTCCAGGGTATTCTTTCGCCACTATACTAAGCAAGTGGAGCAGCTAAAGAGGTCTGTGGTAGCAGTTGGTTGCGTCGTTAACCCTGTTGTTTAACTCTGCGAGGAACAGTGGATTTAATTGGGACTTTGATTCTCGGGTGAGTGTATAATTATATGCGTTGCTATAACTAGAAGTGAAGGCTCTGGGTGCCCACAATGACTGTTCCGGCGTTATGGTGATTGTAGCACAAGTACAGACAGGTGTGCCGAGCGTTTCTGACGCTAATGTCAGTGGCTAGTAACATGGACTTTTAACTTTGATACCTTGGTATGTGAAAAGTAACCTGATTGTTTTTCTTTCAGATAACCATATATCCATGTACTACAGTACTTGTGTAAATTGTTGGTCATCCACCTATCATATGTATATAATTGTGGTAACTATGTCTATTTATTGTTAATCAATAAACTTGTTCTCGGGAACCTTGCGTCTCCTTCACCTACATTGATTTCGTTTCAATTATTGAGCATTCAGCCTATGTATATTAATCGGGGATATCTATAATAGCCTGTTCCTTAATGCAAGCCTTGTTGCACTGGTTTATACTTTCCTTAGCATAAAGGGCTCCATCCTTCTCAGAGGACGGTAGCGGCAGCAAGTTTAATCATACGCAGATATAACCTTTTGTCCAATTCTACTTCGACCAGGGGGCTGGTCGGTTTTTCCCTTGGATGCTGTAGTTCCGTAAGGACTATGCTTTACTTCATATAGAGTGAGACCACTATATTGTATCGGCTTGCGAGTGAGTCATACATAGGTATATGTACTCTTCGTTCGTTTCTAGAGTCTAGTAGGACTCCTCCCTGTAGGGGGCAGGAAGCGCTTTCATGGTTTATGATTAGTGAAAAGATGTATAACGGTAACATCTTAGGTCTTTCAGTCGAGTTGACTAAGAAACATTTCTGAGGAGTACGGCACGTATTGAGAATCCACAGATACAGTAATGCTCTGGTATACTTCCATCAGGACGACATGGCTTGAGCCCAAAAAACGGATTTTGAGCGAAGCGAAAAATCTATTTTTGGGTAAGATGGCCATGTCGTCCTGATGGACCCGCCCTGTCCCTTTTCAAAAAAAAAAAAAAAAAAAAAGGGCTGTAGGACCCCTCCCATCATACAGTATCTGTAGCACCTCGTGTATTGCTACAAGGAATACAGATGGCGCCGCGAGCGGCGCAGGGCACGCTTGCGAAATGGGGAGGAGAGATGCCTTACGAACGGCTCCCCCCTTTTTCTTATCGTTTTCGTTTTCTTGCCATTTGACCCCTACGAAGTGTTAACTCTATTCGGGGTATAGATTGCTATGTGGCGTGTCAAGAATACGTCCGCTAATATTTACGATATCCCTAAGGTCCTTTTTAGGGATACTAGCTCCAGGAGTTAAAATTTTGGGTACCTTAAGGTAAATTCTCTGGGAATATCGCCGTAGTTGTAATATACCCTAGGAAACTACCTTTAAGGAACTTCCATCAGGACGACATGGCCATCTTACCCAAAAATAGATTTTTCGCTTCGCTCAAAATCCGTTATATATATATATATATATATATATATATATATATATATATATATATATATATATATATATATATATATATATATATATATATATATATATATATATATATATATTTGGGCTCAAGCCATGTCGTCCTGATGGAAGTTCCTATAGGGTAGCTTCCTAGGGTGTATTACAACTACGGCGATATTCCCAGAGAATTTACCTTAAGGTACCAGAATTCTAACTCCTGGAGCGAATATCCCTCCTGAAAGGGATATCGCGACATATCAGAGGACGTATTCTTGACACGCCACATGGCAATCTGCATCCCGAACAGAGATTTCATCTCGCAGGGGGCGATTGGCAAGAAACGAATTCGGGAAAGAAAAAGGGGAGCCGCTCCCAAGGCTCCCTATCCTCCGATTCGTATGCGTGCCTGGTGCCAATCCTGGCGCCATCTGCATTCCTTTTTGCGTAGCTTAACAACTCGGTGTTTTTTCCTGTGTTTCTCGCAAATCTTTGATTTATTCTACTTTTCATGGCTTCTCCGTCTTCGTCGGCTTCTGATAAGTTGAGTACCATGTCTTTTATGTATAAATGTAGGCTCTTGGTAAATTTTTGAGTGATTAATAGGATTAATCTTTGTTACAAGAGCCGTAGCCTACCGGAGGCGTCATGGACGCTGTCGCTCGCTATGTATAAGTTTAGTTAGTCAGAGCGACATTCCCGGTTGTTTTGCTTTAATAAATTTTATCTATTTAGTATTACATAGGATTTCCTTTCGTGCTTAGTATTATTTTGGCGAAGTATTCGCCATTCTGGCCTACGCTAGGCCATGTAGCCTAGTCGTTTGGTCCTAGTACTTCATGCATGATTTTGGTTTTTCCGAGTGTAATAAAATTTTATTGAAGCTTTAGGCTATGTTTTATACATTTAAGATTGTGTGGAATATTTCCAAGATAGTATACGAGTGAGTTTCGGTGATTTAGGTAATCGATTCTCTTGGTGCCTAGGCTAAGTTGCTTATGGAGCCTTAGTATACTTTCTCATACTCCCCGGTTGCTTTCTTTTCTTTGGAGAATTTATGCAATTTCTTTTCCTCTGTTTAAGCCTTGGGCTTATCCCTAAGTGGTTTTTTCCGAATTAATTTTCGATAAAACTATACTGGGGTGTTACTGTACCTTCCTGTTCCAGTAAGTCTGGTTCAAAGAGGGACAGAACAACAGAGTTTTTAGTCTGAGTCTGTGCTTGTCTGGCTTGGGGTAGAGTCTCCCTCGCTGGCCTGACACAGACAAAGGTGGCTTAGCCTCCTTAGGTCACTACCGAAGGTTTCTGTGGATATGATTCCTTCTTTTGTGATCTACCAGACTAGTCATTGTTGCTGTTCTTGGGGGAGGATAAGTTTCTTTCCCTGGGAGTGGCAACACCTTCCTTGCTTTGGTGCTCTGGGAGCTGGCAAGTATTGCTGGCCTCCCCCCTTAGATCTCCCTTAGGCTAAGATAAGTTTCTTGGCTGCGGGTGATCCGTCACTAAAGCAAGGTTGGTAGGACCCTCTTTTGTCCCTTCCCCCTCTATCTCCGTAATGGCCTAGCCATTACAGTACTGTACGTCGTTCTACATCTGGACCTAGTATAGGTTAGGATGTGGAATTGACTCAGCCCCCTGCCGGCCGGTAGAGCTGCCGGCCGGCAAGGGTCTTATATTTTGAGTGCTGCCCGGACCTCCCTTGGTCCCTTATCCATGCCTGCCTGTAGAGCCAGATGGCATTGGCCAGGAAGCCTGAATTAGATTCTCCCCTTCCTTATATGCACTCTTTCGGATTGCCGGGCTTGGAGGTAGTGTACACTCTTATCCCGGCATCCATCCTATTTTTCTTCTAGTGCTGTACCCGACCCGGCTGCCGGCCTATGAGCCCGGCAGCCTGGCAGGTGTAGTCCTCTGGTTCTTTTGCTGCCGGCTGGCATCGGTCCTGTACCTTTGCCGGCCGGCTAATGTCAGCCCTTGTCTGCCGGTCACCAAGAGTGTGGCCAGCAGCTGGGTACTACCTTGTGTAGTTGCCTGCCGGCAGCCATTGCCGGCCGACATTGGCTGTTGCCGGCCGGCAATTGCTGCCGACCGGCACATGCATTTGATCCAGAGTTCTGCCGCCTTATAGCTGTTAAGTAGTATACTTTAAAGCTAGTTATGGTGTGTGCCGGCCGGCACGTATCCTGCTATACTGTACTAGTATTCTTCAGTATAACATATACAGTAAGAGGAAAACTATAGTATGGGTTTTGGTACAGCACTGTGTGTTCTAACACTTTTGTGTTTTCTTGCACAGTCCTTTGCTGTTGCCCTACAGATAGGAAAGTGAGTTCTTTCCTGTCTATTATCCAGGATTTTGAAATCATTGCTTAGGTGTGAGCTCCACCTGTTTCCTCTGGAAACTTTGCATTGGTTACTCTAGAAGAGATTAACCATTTGATTTTATAATCTGGAAGGCTGCAGCAATGGGTTGTGAGGTAAACACAAGTGTGTGTCTTTCCTTTCTGAATTGTTATGCTATACTCTGCATATCCAGTGATACATAGTTCACTTGATACTCATGGAAATTTCTCCTCTTTACAGAACGACCCTCCGAAGTGCGGAAGTGCTTTCTGCAACGTCCGTAGCAAGAACCTCTGCGGACATGAGTTTTGTAGGAGACACGCAGCATGCGCTGTCTCCAAGGATGATCTCCGGTATTGGGACCCTCAGGTATGTACTGTGTGCACTAACCTGATTACTGAGACCTTTAATTCCCCTAAGACGGCGGAATCAAGGGATATAGCTAGGAAAAAGCTTCGTACCTGGGTAAGGGGCTTCCAAAAGAACACTTCTGGCCCTTATCTTCCAATTGAGAAGATGAGGGCGTATCTTTTCCCTAAGGCATCAGCTGATGCAGTGATTCCCCAGCCTCAAGAGGAGATCCCCCAAGTTCAGATCCAGGTGGATGCTGAAGTCGCGGTTGCGATGCAAGACATCCAGTTAGATGACAGGATGTCTGATGTGGACGAGTGTCTGGAGGAAGACCTCCTGGCAGAAGCCCAGGATGAAGTTCAAGCCCCAGACGTTGTAGAGGTAGAGGTCGACGAGGTGTCGGCTACTCCGGTTCAGATTCCGGAGCCTATTCCCTCAACATCGGCCGGTCTCCCAGTAGAGCTGGGACAGGCCCTCTCTTCTATTGTTGGAATGATCCAACAAATGCAGAAGGAGAATCAGGAGAAGGCGGCTGCAATGGAACTGCGAATGCAGTGCCTTGCAGAATCACATGGGCCCCAGAAAAAGCTCAATGTGAAAGACCTTCCCTTGTGCTCAGATGCTAACCCATGGAGGTATGCTGAGCACATGCCGATGACGACTGGAAAGATCGTCATCTCGGATAAGCTGGGCTCAGTTCCCCTTGAGGAGGTGGAATTCTGGCCCAGCAAGGCATCATATCCGGACTGTTATGTCCGGCTGAGGAAGGAACCAGCTTCAAAGGAGGAGACAGAGCCGAAGGAGGTCATAGTGATGGACCATGCTAAGGCTCAAGCTCTACTTTCATCCTCGATGAAAGAGAGGGGATTCTCTAACTCAAAGGTAGCCGCATTGAACAGGAAGCTCCCTTCCTTTGTGTCCTCGCCTACTAGAGCCTTCCCCTTTTTACAGAAAGGGTTTGCGGCTGTACTAAAAGCAGTCGAGGCCGGCAAGCCTTGCCCCTCCCTAGAGGAGTGTAAACCCTTGTCGCTGGTCCTGCCTATGGACCACAAAGACTGGAAGGACGTCCATCTTACGTTCTCAGTTGGAAAGTTGGAGGCTGATATTGCCGGACGTCAGTTCGGCGAGGACCTCCCTAAGCTGTCTGACTTTCTTTTGCGAAGAGAGTTCGAGACAAAAGAAGACTGGCTGCCTCAATGTCTCTTCAGACTACTCTCGAGACGATGGCAAGTGACCCCAAGGTCCATGAAATGTTCATGGTGGTGGCCAAGACTCATCTGGCCACAGTGACGAAGGACCTTTATAGCTTCGTCAAGGCAAGGAGAGCTTGTAGGGAGTTCGTGTTCACCTCGGCTATGGTGAGGCACGAGCCAAGGAAACTAATCTCCTCCAACATTTGGGGAAAAGACCTTTTCCCTACCGACTTGGTCAAAGAAGTTGTTGATAAGGCCGCCTTGGAGAATAGAAACCTTCTCCAGAAGTGGGGCCTGGCTATCAAAAGAAAGTCTTCCCCGGATGAGGGTCCTCAACCAAAGAGGAAGACTATGAGGACTAGGCTACCGTCTCGGCCAGCCAAGCCTGTTAGACAGCAACAGCAACTGCAATTGCCATTGCCCCCAGTGCCCCAGATCATGGCACAAACCCCGACCACTTTTCAGTAGGTACCCCAGGCCGTGTCGACACAGTCCACGGCATTCACCCCAGCGTTTGAAGGGCAGTTTACTTCCTTTCGAGCAAAGCCTAGAGGAGCAGCCAGAGGCTCGTCTAAGACGCCCCTCAAGGGGAAGGGGATTCAGGGGTGGTCGTGGTCAGGAAGGCAAGACCTCAGGACGGTAGTCCAAGTGAGGTGATACCGGTAGGAGGGAGACTTCTGAAATTTCGGGATCGGTGGACCTTCGATCCCTGGGCCCACAGCCTACTCAAGAATGGACTGGGCTGGAGCTGGTACAGCACTCCACCCCCGTGCCTTCGGTTTTTCCAACACTCCACCCCCATTATGGAGGAGTATGTTCAAGAACTGTTGGAGAAAAAAGGTGATCCGAAGGGTGAAGCCCATCAATTTCTGAGGGAGGCTGTTTTGTGTTCCCAAGAAAGACTCGGAAAAACTCAGAGTCATTCTGGACTTGTCGCCACTCAACAAGTTCATAGTGAATTGCAAATTGAAAATGCTAACATTGCAACACATAAGGACCTTACTGCCCAAGAGGGCATATTCCGTCTCTATAGACTTGTCAGACGCCTATTTGCACATTCCAATCAGCCATCGACTCTCCCCCTACCTAGGGTTCAGGCTACAACGAAGACTATACGCCTTCGGAGCCATGCCATTCAGGCTAAACATAGCCCCAAGGATTTTTACGAAGCTTGCGAGCGTAGCTCTCAAACAATTACGCCTAAAGGGAATTCAGGTAGTAGCCTACCTGCACGACTGGTTGGTGTGGGGAGCATCCGAGACAGAATGCTTGCAAGCTTCCAGTCAAGTGATCCAGTTCCTAGAGTACCTAGGCTTCAAGATCAACAGAAAAAAGTCTCGACTTTCTCCATCTCAAAAGTTCCAGTGGCTGAGAATCCACTGGGACCTTTTGTCACACCGTTTCTCCATCCCGGCGAAGAAAAGGAAGGAGATAGCGGGTTCTGTCAAGAGACTTCTAGATTCCGAAAGGATATCAAGACGCGAGCAGGAGAGGGTACTGGGCTCTCTCCAGTTTGCTTCGGTGACAGACCCAGTGCTAAGATCACAGCTAAAGGATGCAATCGGAGTTTGGAGAAGTTATGCATCAAACGCGCGAAGAGATCTGAGAAGACCAGCCGCTTCGGCTAAGTACTCTTCTCAGGCCTTGGTCCCAAGCCAGACATCTAAAGAAGTCGGTTCTTCTTCAGCCTCCTCCCCCGTCGGTGACGATTCACTCAGACGCCTCGAAGGAGGGATGGGGAGGTCACTCTCATCGGAAAAAAGTCCAGGGGACTTGGTCCAAGCTATTCAAGACCTTTCATATAAAACTTTCTAGAAGCTATGGCAGTGCTCCTTACCTTAAAGAAAGTCTCCCCGCGTCACTCGATCCACATAAGGTTGGTGATGGACCGCGAGGTAGTTGTGAGACACTTGAATCGACAAGGATCGAGGTCACCACCTCTCAACCAGGTGAAGTTGGCCATCTTCCGATTGGCGGAAAAGAAGAAGTGGTACCTGTCGGCAGTTCACCTTCAAGGAGTCCGCAATGTGACGGCGGACGCTCTATCCAGGTTCACACCGATAGAGTCGGAATGGTTCTTAGACGCAGGATCATTCTCCTTCATTCTGAATCAAGTCCCAGAACTGCAGATAGACCTCTTTGCGACGAAAGACAACAAGAAGTTGCCCCTGTACGTGCCCCGTACGAGGACCCCTTAGCGGAAGCAGTGGACGTAATGTCCCTCGACTGGAACAGATGGTCCAAGATTTATCTGTTCCCTCCTCACAACCTTCTGTTGAGGGTCCTCAACAAACTGAGATCCTTCAAGGGGTAGCGGCAATAGTGGCCCACAAGTGGCCGAAAAGCGTGTGGTTCCCCCTGGCATTGGAACTGTAGCTAAAGTTTGTGCCGCTACCAGATCCAGTTCTGACCCAGCGAGTCCAGAAGTCAACTGTCTGTGCTTCATTACAGAAAACTCGGACCCTGCAGCTCATGATTTTCTCTCCCTAGCGGTGAGAAAGCGTCTCGGGATTTCGAAAGCCAGCATAGACTTCCTTAAGGAATATAAGTGCAAATCTACTAGAAGGCAATATGAGTCATCTTGGAGAAAATGGGTGGCCTTTTGTCAAGGCGAAGAATCCGCATGAGATCTTGACAGACTTCTGCTTATCTTTCTTCTCCACCTCCATGGTCAAGGATTGGCAGCTAACACGATTTCAGCGTGTAAGTCTGCTTTGACAAGACCCATTCTATATACCTTCCAGGTCGACCTAGGTAATGAGATCTTTAATAAAGCCCCGAAAGCCTGCGCTAGGCTCAGACCTTCAGCACCTCCAAAGCCCATTTCATGGTCTTTAGACAAGTTCTTCATTTCGCTTCTCTGTTGAGCAATGAAGAGTGTGCGTTAAAGGATTTGACACAAAAAGTTATTTTTCTATTTGCACTCGCGTCCGGGGCCAGGGTTAGTGAGATTGTAGCCCTCTCGAGAGAGGCAGGTCGTGTTCAGTTCCTGGATGGGGGAGAACTGAACCTGTTTCCGGATCCTACGTTTCTCGCCAAGAATGAGTTACCCACCAACAGGTGGGGTCCCTGGAGAATCTGCCCTCTGAAAGAAGATGCATCTCTATGTCCAGTAGAATGCCTAAAGGTCTATCTTCATAGAACTTCAGACTTCAAGGGTGGTCAACTATTCAGGGGAGAAACATCAGGCTCAAATTTATCTCTGAATCAACTCAGAGCGAAAATCCCATATTTTATTCGCAGAGCGGATCCTAACAGTACACCCGCAGGTCACGATCCGAGGAAAGTTGCCTCATCCTTAAATTTCTTTAATTGTATGGATTTTGATCATCTCCGTTCATACACTGGCTGGAAGTCTTCCAGAGTGTTCTTTCGCCATTATGCGAAGCAAGTAGAGGAACTAAAGAGATCTGTGGTAGCAGTGGGTCGCGGTGTTAACCCTACTGTTTAACTCTGCGAGGAACAGTGGTCTTAATTGGGACGATTAATTCCAGGGTGAGTGTGTAGTTACATACTGTACTACAAACTAAGTGAGGGCACTGTGTTGCCCATGTAGACTGTTCCATTTCCGAAGGTGAACTTAGCATAAGTGCAGACATGTGTGCCGAGCGTTTCTAACGCTAATGTCATTGATTTGTAATACAGACTTTTATGACTTTGATACCTCGGTATCTTAAAAGTGGCATTTAATGTTTTTTCTTTCAGACAAACAAGTTCTGTTTACTATCATACTTATGCTTAAAGTTTTGGGTTATCCTCTTCTTATGTATATATATATATATATATATATATATATATATATATATATATATATATATATATATATATATATATATATATATATATATATATATATATATATATATATATATATATATATATATATATTAGTGGTTAACCTGTCTATTTATTGCCTGTCAATAAACTGGTTCTTGAGGACCTTGCGTCTCCTTCACCTGTGTCAATTTATTGGTATAATTGAGCATTCATTCTATATACCTTATCTGGGATAATTCTAATAGAATTTTTCCTTTATGCAAGCTATGTTGCATTGGTTTTCCTCCTATGCGGATATAAAACCTTTGTCCAATACAAGTATTGTGCGGAGAACTGGTCGATATTTCATATTGACGCAGTGATTCTTTACAAACGATGCTTTACTTAATATAGGGCGAGACCACTATATTAGCTTGCCTGGTATTCATACATAGGTATATGTACTCTTCGAGACTTTTCCAGAGTCTAGTAGGACTCTTCCCTGTAGGGGGCAGGAAGCTCTAACATGGTTTATAGTTAGTTGAAAAGATGTATAAAGGTAACATCTTAGGTCTCTAGGTCTAGTCGACCGGGAAAAATTACATCGGGGAGTACGGCACGTTCTGAGAATCCACAGATACAGTAATGCTCTGGTATACTTCCATCAGGACGACATGGCTTGAGCCTAAAAAACTGATTTTGACGAAGCGAAAAATCTATTTTTGGGTGAGATGGCCATGTCGTCCTGATGGACCCGCCCTTGCCTTTCTAAGAAAGGGCCGTAGGACCCCTCCCTACTTACAGTATCTGTAGCACCTCGTGTACGCTACAAGGAATACAGATGGCGCCAGGATTGGCGCCAGGCACGCATACGAATAGGAAGATAGGGAGCCTTGGGAGCGGCTCCCCTTTTTCTTTCCCGAATTCGTTTCTTGCCAATCGCCCCCTGCGAGATGATATCTCTGTTCAGGATGCAGATTGCCATGTGGCGTGTCAAGAATAGGTCCTCTGATATGTCGCGATATCCCTTTCAGGAGGGATATTCGCTCCAGGAGTTAGAATTCTGGTACCTTAAGGTAAATTCTCTGGGAATATCGCCGTAGTTGTAATATACCCTAGGAAGCTACCCTATAGGAACTTCCATCAGGACAACATGGCCATCTCACCCAAAAATAGATTTTTCGCTTCGCTCAAAATCCGTTATATATATATATATATATATATATATATATATATATATATATATATATATATATATATATATATATATATAAATATATATATATATATATATATATATATATATATATATATATATATATATATATATATATATATATATATATATATATATATATATATATATATATATATATATATATATTTATATATATATATATATATATATATATATGTATATATATATATATACATATATATATATATATATATATATATATATATATATATATATATATATATATATATATATATATATATATATATATATATATATATATATATATATATATATATATATATATATATATATATATATATATATATTCAGCTACTTATATCTATCTATCTATATATCTATCTATCTATCTATATATATATATATATATATATATATATATATATATATATATATATATATATATATATATATATATATATATATATATATATATATATATATATGTATATATATATATATATATATATATATATATATATATATATATATATATATATATATATATATATATCACAGCGCTGGCAAGCGCGACCGGGGAACAAGCAAAAATGCTGCCAGTGCTGTTATATGCGATTACGTAAACCAGAAATACCGGGTTTTCAGAAAAGTGCTTTCCGGACATAGTATAAGCCTTAAACTCTAGGATTTAGTTCTATTCAATTTAACTAGACGATCCTAAAAGTTTCAAGTCCCTATCTTATAAGGTTCGTGAAATATGACTTCAGAAATATGCAAAAAAATAGCAAAAATGACGTCAACTTTCATGTGTTCGATATAGAGTCATGGATAGACGCTTTTTAGCAAAATTTCAACTCTATAATCTTAGCTTCTGTATGAGCTAGATAGCTGTTCGACCTCAGGTTTTGTAAATTATGCTTTAAATTGTGAATTAGGCTATGTGGGAATGTTTTGCGGTAATCACGAAGGCTGTAGTCACGTACTTAAGTTTCAAAAGGCATCAAACTGACATCTTTAAGCGAACTTTCAACATTTATTTCTCAGCTTCTGAATAATAAGTTATAGACATGTTTGACCTCACATTTTGAAGATATGACTATAAACTAGTTTATCAATACGCTTGCGTAAAAAAAGAGTGATATTTTACCCAAAAACCGATAAATCGGTTGGAACTTTTGACCGGGGAAACGTCTGTCTATATCCGAACATAACTTGACAACAAAACGTTTACCCGATTGAGCGGTTTAAAGAATTGATATAAAAATTTTAACCGGGTGTCGCCGGTCGCTTGCTTTTGACATTACCCATAGTCATAAAACAAAAAAATTCTGGGTAACGTACCTACAACTATAACGTTAAATAATAAAATAGCATACACGCCAACCTTTGATCACAGCGCTGGCAAGCGCGACCGGGGAACAAGCAAAAATGCTGCCAGTGCTGTGATCAAAGGTGGGCGTGTATGCTATTTTATTATTTAACGTTATAGTTGTAGGTAGGTTACCCAGAATTTTTTTGTTTTATGACTATGGGTAATGTCAAAAACAAGCGACCGTCGACACCCGGTTAAAATTTTTATATCAATTCTTTAACCCGCTCAATCGGGTAAACGTTTTGTTGTCAAGTTATGTTCGGATATAGACAGACGTTTACCCGGTCAAAAGTTCCAACCGATTTATCGGTTTTTGGGTAAAATATATATATATATCTTTGTGTATGTATGTATATATAATGTATATACATATGCATATATATATATATATATATATATATATATATATATATATATATATATATATATATATATATATATATATATATATATATACATGAATTTTTTGACACCTCAACAATAATAGGAAATAATGAACTGATATAGCAGGTATAATCTTGACAAAAATAGAAAAATACAAAAAAATGGTTGTAGAACATATAGAATATTTGGAAATTGAATATGTTATAGAAATATGAAAAACTCTTTCACAATTATAAAAGCAAAATATACAAAAAAAGGGCAAATAATAGTTTTTTGGAAAATAAGCAATTTTGTGATTTGTCATTTCCAAAAAGAAATTAAATTTAAGCTGCATTTTCTATAAAAAACATTGAGCAATCATTCCATGAAACACTAATAATTCATATTCGTCCACTCAATAATTATTAAATGAAATAAGACATTAAAACCAATCAGTCGTAAAAAACAGAAATAAAATGGAAAGGTAAAAGAGGAAAAGATACTCTAAAGAGGGAAAAGGTTAAAAAAAAGGGACATTCTGAATGAAAGAAAACGAGAATAAAAGTTATTTACCTGAAAACTGAGTTAGCAATTGAAATTTCAATGAGAGAGAGAGAGAGAGAGAGAGAGAGAGAGAGAGAGAGAGAGAGAGAGAGAGAGAGAGAGAGAGAGAGAGAGAGAGAGCCTTATCTTATTTTATGTTTGGGTTCCCCCAGGTCACTCAGTGAGAGAGAGAGAGAGAGAGAGAGAGAGAGAGAGAGAGAGAGAGAGAGAGAGAGAGAGAGAGGGGGGGGAGGGAATCTTATAGAACATTGAAAGCGAGAAAACTTGACAAATATGTTTATTGATTGAATGAAATTTCTAGAAATCTAGTAAATGGTCTCAATATTGTATGTTGTATAGCTTTATCTTTGTGTATACAAAATTGCCATATAATTTTATTAGATATTTAAAATACTTGAACATTTATAAGATGAGTGTGAATAGTCGGTGAAAAGTAAAAGTCTTTTATTTTTTATCATATTCCCAGAATATTACCGTTACCTTCAATAAATGGTATGAATGTCCTTTAGCTATAATTGTGTATGAGTGTTGAACCGTGTATATATTCTTACATATCTTTTGTCTTGAATATTTTTTTTAATTTATTATTTTGGTAAATGTGTCTTTATATGCGTAATCACTAGATATATATTAGATGAAAAATTAACTTAAATAAAACACCATGACATCTCTATTGATCTTTGGTATCCAAAAGTGCACAGTTATATACGTTGCATATTTAAAAAATGCAGAGGATTTTGCACTTTTTGAATATACTGGGTATATAATTGTGGATTTTGAATACACAGATGAGAAATTATCCTTCATTGTGGCCAAATTGTACATACGTTCCCAAGGGATATTTTAGTGGGTATAAAGTTATCATCATCATCATCATCATCTCCTCCTACGCCAATTGACGCAAAAGACCTCGGTTAGATTCTGTCAGTCGTCTCTATCTTGAGCTTTTAATTCAATAATTCTACATTCATCTTCTACTTGGCGCTTCATGGTCCTCAGCCATGTTGGCCTGGGTCATCCAACTCCTCTAGTGCCTTCTGGAGCTCATCTGAATGTTTGGTGAACTAATCTCGTTTGGGGAGTGCGAAGAGTATGCCTAAACCATTCCCATCTACTCTTCATCATGATCTCATCCATAAATGGCACTCGAGTAATATATAAACATGAAAATATTCAAAGAAACAAATTATCTGAGATATTTAACAGCCCATCACTCATTACTATCTAATAAGTGAGCTGAAAAAATATCTCGTTGCTGCATATCTAACTTTGTAACATTTACAGCATTCAACGACAGAGTTTACCTTTGCAAAATTTATATATTCAACGCTGCGCTGCCTGGAATAAGAAGGACAAATACTCATCTAATTTATGACTTGATTCCCGGAATATAATTTCTTCCTTTAAAATTTCCATCTATTTTTTTTCAATAAAGGTAATTGAGGCATTTCTGAATATGCATTGAGTCTTAAGTAAATACTAATAATGCTATGATTGAAAACCTAATCATTGAATTGAATGGGCCTATATTTTCAATAATAGAATTGATCCATTGAAAACGGTCGTGGTGGCCTGGTGGTGGCATCCTTGCCTGGTAATTGCCAGAATAGGGTGCGAGTCCCCCTCAAACTCGTTCGTTCCTTTGGTCGCTGTAGCCTCAATATCCTTGTGAGCTAAGGAGGGGGGGGGGAAGTTTGGGGAGTCTATAGGTCAATTTGCTGAGTCATCAGCAGCTCCTACATGGCCCTCCTTGGTCCTAGCTTGGGTGGAGAGAAGGCTTGTTCGATTGTCATATGTAATATCCCTTGTCTCTACCATTCATGAGTGGCCTTTAATCCCTTAAAATGTTTCCTAAGACAATCGATTATGATATTTAGATTATTTCCTCTTAGTTTGAATACTATGCGTAATTAGTCTTATTTTACCTTTTAATTACCCAATTTTATAGCTAAACAAGTACGTGAAGCACATTTGAAAGTCCTTGATTCTGTTCAGCATGAATACATACTTGTAATGATAATGCTGAGTATCCGAAGATGTAGTTCATGTTTATCACGGAGATTACATTTTTTTTTTATCGTCAATCTTTTTATTCAAGGTAATTAATTCAAAGATTTTAGTGTCCCCTCTTCGTTATTGTTCGTAACCTGAAGCAATTATCAGAGAAGACCGGCTGTTAATAAAACGTTGTTGAAGTTGAGAAATTAGACGATGAAATTACTAAATTTCATAATTACAGTAATTAATAATTCCCTGCATTTTGGTGATATTTCAGGTTTAGATTTTGAGAATCTAAAAATAAAAGAAAATAAAATATTCTCGTGATTATACTATTAAGTATAATATTTTTCTTGCATATTTAACAGCTTGGAGCCTCCATTTCATTAATGAATAGATTTCAAGACATGGAAATTTCTCAATATTCGTTACTACAAACAATAATCAGCATATTGAATATTCATCGCATTTGTAAACAAAATGAAGTCCCCTGCAATCTTACCAATCTATATGATGCGAGATTTGCAACACATTTACCTAGATTTTGTGAAAATTGACGTACGTGAAGAGGAAGATCCTTCTTGATTTGGTTTATAATCTGAGCGATTTCGCAAGATTTACCTGGATTTCATGAGCGAATGACAAATGGCTGGTAAGATGGATTAGATTGGTTTATGTGAATTACAGTTCAGCGTCAATTAAAGAGATTATTCAAAGTGTAGCATAGCTTTTTTTAATTAATGGGTGAAAATCATTAGTAAAAATTAGTAATATAATAAAGTATAAGTGATTGATAAAAAACACAAACGCCTAATATAAAAAGTTAATTATATAGAATAGCTATTTCTCAATCTAGGGTGTATAATTGGGTGTAATTCGTGTGTAAGTTCCAGGAGAGATATGAGTCGGGAAAATTTTAAACATATATTTATCATGAAATGATCGGTTAATACATAAAGGTCTCAATTCTGTATTCCATCCTATAACTATGTTTGGATGAACATTTCCTTATTAAGCTGGATTTTCGACTCTTGATATAGTCAAAATTAAGCTTACCACCTATTAAATTCCCTTTTCATGAACTGAATATTAATCTCTTACACCGTCTTTCTGCTAGTATTTTATAGTAGTTATCTGGCTTTTGACTTTGTTTTCGAGATTTGGTAGTAAAGAAGCAGAGTCGAATTTCGCATTAAATTGTTAATAAAATAACTCAAGTATATTTGCTATGTGCCTATACATACTTTTTCAGAATTCCTTTTTAATGAAATGACAGAAAGCAGCCATATATATCCTTGTTTTTATAAAAGCTGAAAGGAAATTGTATATATTTGGCTAGAGATGCAAGGGAAGACATACATCATTTGTGACTGGTATGGGAACATATCACGACACTATTTATTCAAGGGGAAACAGTATATCAATTGGCTGCCTGTTTTTCCTCCCAGTTCCATATATCATATGCTAGAGATAAGGCCATTTATTTTAATGTAAAATACCTAACAAAAATGAGTGAAATAAGAATAAAATAGATCACGTAAATTCTAATCAACTGTAGTAGTAGTTGTAGTAGTAGTAGTAGGAGTAGTAGTAGTAGTAATAATGATATAATGATAACAATAATAATAATAATGAAGTCATAACTAAATTTAACTGACATATCTCACTGTTTCCACACGGTTGGTAAACGACACAGATTCACCAACTTCCTGTTAGTTTATCACCCCCCCCCCTATTTAACAAAGCCTTTGATTTTGTTATTAGACATTTTTTACATATAATTTGAATTTTAAAGTTAAAACTATTACAATGGTAAATTCTCCGAAAACCTCTTGCTGCACTTGACCCTCTGGAGGGATAATAAACTTGTAAATAAAGTGTCAGAGATTGGGGCAAATACTTCTGGTTATCTTTAATTCGTCTCCAATGCTTGGCTACGTCCAGAGGTAAACAATTTCTTTACCAATTGCAAAAAGACTGACTTCTCTATCCTACATTCTCCATCACTGCTTCCCCTCTCATCCAACTATGTTCTTGTTTGCAAAATGTTCACTTTATACTTCCAACCATCAATTCCACCAGTATTGACCATTTCTATATTTTTTTATTACTTTTCCAATAGTACTGGGGCGTTTTCATCTCATCATTCACTCAATAATTCACTACCTCTTTTGCTACCATCCCTAACCTTAAATATTTCAAACCCACATAAGAGAAAGTATTTTATTGCTACAATCCTATAAATTCGGTGGTTTACTATACCATAAAAAATTTATTTTCATCTTAATTGCTATTATTGTAAAAGTTGGTAACTTAAAACTTACAATAGTCTCTACTGTGTATTTGAGATCACCAATTAGTTGTATCGTATTTTAGCAAACCTGTAGATTATTATTGATAAAACCTTTTTTCATATCAACCATATGTTGAAAATCATCTGGCATAAAAATAAACCAAATCATGTTATATTCTTCGAAACATTTGTGGGAAAGGCAGCGACTCCCTTCCCTCCTCACCAACCAACCATCCAGCTGCATATGTTCATTTCGCTCACCAATATCATCAGTCTAATTTTCAGATTCCCCACACACTCTTTTGAAAACCTAAGGACGACCATGTGAGGGAAGTACCAACCGCTAAAAGGAGCATGGTAGCACAGAGGTTAAGGATTAGTGGCTAGAACAGTAATAACGTGTTCGCCTAACATTCGCCTCTCAGCAGATCGATCCCATCCCGGAACTATGCTTTTAAGGTTTTTACTGGGAAAGCCACTGCTGTTGGGCTTGTCCAGCTGACATTATGGTGAGCATCATTTCTGATGAAACTGGAATTGAGATCTGACTCCATTGCCTTTACCTTTACTAGTCCAGTAGCTGGTTAACCACGTGATATGCATAGTCAGAATTTACATTTTAAAGCATTTTGGAAGTCTAATATAATTTTAATCCCTAGTTACAAAAAAAAAAATCATATAATCATTTGCTTTAGCTAGAAAATAGTCCTTTAGTGTGGATACAACATGACCGATAAGGGAATAAATTTTGCTAAGATATTTGCAAATCTGTCAAGTAGGCTACCTCATGAATTTCAATTGTGCTATTCTCTCCATCAGCTCCATAGAAAAACTTCTATACCTTTTCAAATT
>NC_090754.1:98500404-98502904 GCF_036898095.1 Palaemon carinicauda | reverse complement strand
TGCGGGGTTTGGGGGGAGCCGATGGGTCTATCTGCTGAGTCATTAGCAGCCATTGCCTAGCCCTCCTTTTCCTAGCGTGTGTGGAGAGGGGGCTTAGGCGCTGATCATATGTATATATGGTCAGTCTCTAGAGCATTGTCCTGCTCTATAAGGCAATGTCACTGACCCTTGCCTCTGCCATTCACGAGTGACCTTTGAACTTTTAAACCTTTAAACCAGTCATGTGATTGCTTCAAATTCAGGAGCATTAGGATATTTCACTACGTTTCCCTTCGAAGACTACAAAATGCATCATGATGTTATTGTAATGGAAATTTCTAATCTTTTTTACTGGGATATATGAAAGAATTTTTATAATAGAAGCCGTTTCTCATTTGAAACCAAATTGTAGAATAATCTCTTTGTTTAAGTTACTTAATGACACTGTGGAATTAAGTCTTTTATTAAGCATTCGTTAAGTAAGTTTGGTAGTTTTAATCAATTTTTCCCTAGTTTATTTTTTTCTATTGTTAATGTGTTCTCATAAAACCGCCTTCCTTAATAAAGACCTCTGGCAAGTGGTAATATGCCAATCTATACTTGCAAATGTTCTTAGCTCGTCAAGTCATCATCTCTTCCTTCTCGGGCTTCTTTCGCCATCTCTAGGATCTCGTTTCATTATTATTTTCTTCCTTTTATTATGTTTCATTCTCATATGTCCTGTCCATGTCCATATCCTTTCCTTAGTCGTTGTTAGAATATCCTCTACTTTAGTTTGAGCTTGTATCAATTTTGCTCCCTTTCTGTCACTAAATGTTATTCCTGTCATTATTTTTTCCATAGCCGTTTGATTTGTAACTCAGAGAGAGAGAGAGAGAGAGAGAGAGAGAGAGAGAGAGAGAGAGAGAGAGAGAGAGAAGTCTCACAGTAAAGAAATACTAAATGAAAAAAAAGTGAAAGATAATATCAATTTCCTCGAAATTCTTTTAATCAGTGTGTCTGTATGTCTGTCTCAGCCTTAGCCTATCTCTCTGATGGGGGGTCTCTTTTCGTGATCTGTCTCTTTGATGTTGGAGCAGCTCCGCGTCTGGAGATGTAACACGGCACGGAAGAAAATTTAGGATTCTTCGGCACGAGTTTCCTGCCTTTATTAATTTTCTTTAATGACTCGAACTGCAATGACTGCGTTCCTGTTACAGGGATGAGAGAATTTATGTTACTCGGGTTAAAAGCCCCATCTTCTCCCTGGAATTATATCCTCTTCCACTCTACAAGTTATCGTACTTGAAACAGCGAAAATAGATTCCAGCTTAATATATGAATTTTCATAAACTTTTCTATAACACGACATTTTTTTTTCGAAGTTTGCGCCGTTAAAAAAAAAAAACCGTACTTTTAATTGGAAATTCTCTGTAACAATATACTGTTCTCAGCCGTATTTCAGTAAAATACAGGCGACCTTAATTTTACCCAACTTTGTTATTTCCTTTTACGAGTTGGTGACCGTAATATCACCATTTACTTCAATATATCCATATATTATATATATATATATATATATATATATATATATATATATATATATATATATATATATATATATATACACACACACACACACTGTTAAGGATTTTCCGTTAATATAAAATGGTAAAAATTCCCAGGCATTTACCGTTTTAAAAACGGATATATTGACGTTATGGAATGATATTACGGTCACCAACCCGTAAAAGATAATAACAAAGTAAGATAATATTACGGTCGCCTGTATTTTACTGGAATAGGGCTCAAAACATTATATTTTCACGGAGAATTTCGATTAAAAGGGCGGCTTTTTTAGCAGTGTATATTTTTACTTACATTTCGTTTACACTACATCTTTTTTCGAAGTTTGTATTACATAATATATTATGGAACTGTAATTTAACATATAAGTACATTCTGCTTACTACGATAATGAATCGTTTATGGGACATTCCAGCCCTTACATATGGATCTTACTCAAGGCTCACATATATACAAAACTAGTGTTATCAAACTCATGTCTTTTTTTTTGTGAATTCAAAACTCAAGCTATCAGGCAAATTTATAAAAAAAAAAAACTAAAGGATTAAGAGTGTAATATTTATATATTTGATACCTTCGTACTGTCAATAAATCTTACTATAGAGTAGGAGAATAAATATGGCTAACGTTATTTGGGTTGCAGTAATAACAAACATAATTATAAATTCATATTTAGTGAATGAAAAAAAAAATCCATTATATCTTTGCATATGTATGTCTATTCAAATCAGAGTAGAAAGATTATTTGATCAATATTGATTATAATATTGTTAGAACCTTACGAGTACAATATCCAATCATTTGCAACATGCACTAATTTTGTCTAGATCTCTATTAAGGGATTCAGCAACTAGAGAGCTACTTTTAGGCGATTGAATTGAGGCAAAAAGAGTAGCCTCATCTGCATCAGGATGGTATATCAAATAATAGAAGAAATGCCACTCACAAGAGTCCA
>NC_090754.1:98487090-98494590 GCF_036898095.1 Palaemon carinicauda | reverse complement strand
CTTCTAAAACCACCCTGTACTTCCAAGATTGCATTCTCTGTTTTATCCTTAATCCTATTAATCAGTATTCTACCATACACTTTTCCAACTACACTCAACAAACTAATACCTCTTGAATTACAACACTCATGCACATCTCCCTTACCCTTATATAGTGGTACAATACATGCACAGACCCAATCTACTGGTACCATTGACAACACAAAACACACATTAAACAATCTCACCAACCATTCAAGTACAGTCACACCCCCTTCCTTCAACATCTCAGCTTTCACACCATCCATACCCGATGCTTTTCCTACTCTCGTTTCATCTAGTGCTCTCCTCACTTCCTCTATTGTAATCTCTCTCTCATTCTCATCTCCCATCACTGGCACCTCAACACCTGGAACCGCAATTATATCTGCCTCCCTATCATCCTCAACATTCAGCAAACTTTCAAAATATTCCGCCCAACTTTTCCTTGCCTCCTCTCCTTTTAACAACCTTCCATTTCCATCTTTCACTGTCTCTTCAATTCTTGCGCCGGCCTTCCTTACTCTCTTCACTTCTTTCCAAAACTTCTTCTTATTCTCTTCATATGACTGTCCCAGTCCCTGACCCCACCTCAGGTCAGCTGCCCTCTTTGCCTCACGTACCTTGCGCTTTACTTCCACCTTTTGCTCTCTATATTTTTCATACTTCTCTATACTATTACTCTGCAGCCATTCTTCAAAAGCCCTCTTTTTCTCTTCCACTTTTACCTTCACTCCTTCATTCCACCATTCACTGCCCTTCCTCATGCTGCCTCCAACAACCTTCTTGCCACATACATCACTTGCAATCCCAACAAAATTTTCTTTTGCTAACTTCCACTCCTCCTCTAAATTACCAGTTTCTCTTACTCTCACCTCGTCATATGCCATTTTCAACCTTTCCTGATATTTACTTTTTACCCCCGGTTTTATTAGCTCTTCAACCCTCACTAGCTCCCTTTTACATCCACCTACTCTATTCCCCCACTCTTTTGCTACAACTAATTTTCCTTCCACCAAAAAATGATCAGACATACCGTTAGCCATACCCCTAAACACGTGCACGTCTTTCAATCTTCCAACCATTCTTTTAGTTATCAACACATATTGTATATTTGCATATAATCATAAGCTGACAAAATAGAAAAAAAAAGTACAAAATGATGAATTAAATGACCTTGTCTGATTAGATTATTAATTTTCCCATGCATAATCTCTATTTCCTTTATCCATTCTGGATATATATATTGGGAATCGATACATTATTAGCATCAACACTAAATAATATGGATATTAGAAATATAGAGAAAATTTTTTTTTCAATATCCTTTCATTTCCAATAATGAATGGTTATGATAAATGAGAGAGAGAGAGAGAGAGAGAGAGAGAGAGAGAGAGAGAGAGAGAGAGAGAGAGAGAGAGAGAGAGAGAGAGATTTCATTATTCCATTATTTGAAATAAATACTGAATGCTATTGTCACCTATAGAGTTCGAGTTACAGTTCATTGTGACATTGATAATCAGACATGCAAGAATGTCAAAAGACTTTTTTGTAATTTTTAATGTAAGATTTTCCACTAAATATATATAGAACACTTCAGTTTATAACCCCCTATTTGATAACAACCAGGGCGTATTAACGTACTGTGTTCCTGTTATCAAACTGTTTTGTTTAGACTACATTGCTGTAAAATAAACCGCTATTTTTACTGGTACATGGAAGACTGTTTTTAGAATGCCCTTTTCTATATATATTGTTGTTCGCATGAAGGCTTTCTAAATGACAAGAATTTTGAACTCTATTTATAAAATAAATTGGAAAGTATATAGATTTATTTCAAAGGATTATTGGTAAACCGATAGTTTTGATAAAAAAAGATATTGAGACATAAAGAAATTGATAATTTTCTATAGTTGTTCAAATTTATATGCTGTAAGAAGGTAAATTAATTATTGAAAGACAATTCATTATTTTGCAATTTTCAAGTGATTTCAAAAGTAGTCTCCATCACAGCCGAAACCTAGGTTATATGTATATATATATATATATATATATATATATATATATATATATATATATATATATATATATATATATATATATAGCTATTTATAGGTATATATATATATATATATATATATAGCTATTTATAGGTGTATATATATATATATATATATATATATATATATATATATATATTTATATATATATATATATATATATATATATATATATATATATATATATATATATATATATATATATATATATATATATATGTCTATCTTTGTGTGTGTATGTATATATACTGTATATACATAAAAACACACACACACACACACACATATATATATATATATATATATATATATATATATATATATATATATATATATATATATATATATATATATATATGTATATATATATATATATATATATATATATATATGTATATATATATATATATATATATATATATATATATTTATGTGTATATGTATATATATATATATATATATATATATATATATATATATATATATATATATATATATATATACATAAATTTGTTGACACCTCAACAATGATAGGAAATAATGAGCTGAAATAGTAGATATAATCTTCACAAAAAAAGAAAAAAAACTAGTTGTAGAACATATAAAATATTTGGTAATTGAATAAGTTATAGAAATATGAAAAGCTCTTTCACAATTATAAAAGCAAAATATACATAAAAGGGTAAATATTAGTTTTTGTTTTTTTTTAAATATACAATTTTGCGATTCACCATTTTCAAAAAGAAATTCAATTTAAGCTGCATTTTCTATAAAAGAAAATTAAGCAATCAGTTCAATGAACACTATTAATTCATATTCGTCCACTCAATAATTATAAAATAAGATATAACCTTGAAACCAATCAGTCGTAAAAAATAGAAATAAAATGAAAAGGTAAAAGAGGAAAAGATACTCAAGAGAGGGAAAAGGTTGAAAAAAAGGACATTCTGAATGAAAGAAAACGAGAATAAAAGTTATTTACCAGAAAACTGAGTTAGCAATTGAAATTTCATTAAGAGAGAGAGAGAGAGAGAGAGAGAGAGAGAGAGAGAGAGAGAGAGAGAGAGAGAGAGAGAGCCTTACCTTATTGCCTTATTCTATGTTTGGGTTCCCCCAGGTCCCTCAGTGTGAGAGAGAGAGAGAGAGAGAGAGAGAGAGAGAGAGAGAGATAGGAAATAGAAAGGGGAAATCTTAAAGAACATTGAAGGTGAGAACACTTGACAAATATGTTTATTGATTGATTGAAATTTCTAGAAATCTAGTAAATGGTGTCAATATTGTATGTTGTATAGCTTTATCTTTGTGTATAAAAAAATTGCCAAATAATTTTCTCAGATATTTAGAATACTTGAACATTTATAAGATGAGTGTGAATAGTCGGTGAAAATTAAAGAGGATTTTATTTTTATTATATTCCCAGAATATTACCGTTATCTTCAAAAAATGGTATGAATGTCCTTCAATTATATTTGTGTGATTGTTGAACCGTGCATACATTTTTACATATCTCTTGTCTTGAATATTTTTTTTTTAATTTGTTATTTGGGCAAACGTGTCTTTAAATGCGTGATCGCTAGATATATATTAGAAAAAATTAACTTAAATAAAACACCATGACATGTCTATTGATCTTGGGTATTAAAAATCCACAGTTATACACGTTGCATATTTAAAAGATGCAGAGGCTTTTGCACTTTTTAAATATACAACGTATATAATTGTGGATTTTGAATACACAGATGAGAAATTATCCTTCATTGCGGCCAAATTGTACATACGATCCCGAAGGATATTTTAGTAGGTATAAAGTTATCATCATCATCATCATCATCATCATTTCCTCCTACGCCTATTGACGCAAAAGGCTTCGGTTAGATTCTGTCAGTCGTCTCTATCTTGAGCTTTTAATTTGATAATTTCCCATTCATCTTCTACTTGGCGCTTCATAGTCCTCAGCCATGTAGGCCTGGGTCATCCAACTCTTCTAGTGCCTTGTGGAGCCCATCTGAACGTTTGGTGAACTAATCTCGTTTGGGGAGTGCAAAGAGTATGTCCAAACCATCTCCATCTACCCTTCATCATGATCTCATCCATAAATGGCACTCGAGTAATATATTAACATGAAAATATTTAAAGAAACAAATTCTCTGAGATGTTTCACAGCCCATCACTCATTACTATCTAATAAGTGAGTTGAAAAAATATCTCGCTGCTGCATCTCTAACCTGGTAACATTTACAGCATTCAACGACAGAGCTTACCTTTGCAAAACGCTGCGCTACCTGGAATAAGAAGGGCAAACACTCATCTAATTTATGACTTGATTCCTGGAATATAATTTCTTCCATTAAAATTCCCATCTATTTTTTTCAATAAAGGTAATGGAGGAAATTTCTGAATATGCATTGTGTCTTAAGTAAATACTAATAAAGCTATGATCGAAAACGTAATCATTGAATTGAATGGTTTACTCATATTTTCAATAATAGAATTGATCCATTGAAAACGGTTGTGGTGGCCTGGTGGTAGCAGCCTTACCTGGTAATTGCCAGAATGAGGCGCGAGTCCTGCTTAAACTCGTTCGTTCCTTTGGTCGCTGTAGCCTCAATATCCTTGTGAGCTAAGGAGCGGCAAGGGGGGGGGGGGAATTTTGTGGAGTCTATAGGTATATCTGCTGAGTCATCAGCAGCCCCTACCTGGCCCTCCTTGGTCCTAGCTTGGGTGGAGAGGAGGCTTGTTCGATTATCATATAGAATATGGTCACTCGGTAGGGCATGAACTGCTTGATAGGGCAATATCCCTTGTCTCTGCCATTCATGAGTGGCCTTTAAACCTTTAAAATATTTCCTAAGACAATAGAATATGATATTTAGATTATTTCCTTTTAGTTTTAATACTATGCGTAATTAGCCTTATTTTACGTTTTAATTGCCCAATTTTTATAGCTAAACAAGTACGTGCGTAGTAATTGAAGCACTTTTGAAAGTCCTTGATTCTGTTCTATATGGATACATACTTGTAATGATAATGCTGAGTATCCGAAGATGTAGTTCATGTTTATCACGGAGATTACTTTTTTTTTTATCGTCAATCTTTTTATTCATTAATTTTAGTGTCCCCTCTTCGTTATTGTTCGTCACCCGAAGCAACTATCAGAGAAGACCGGCTGTTAATAAAACGTTGTTGAAGTTGAGAAATTAGACAATGAAATTACTAATTTTCATCATTACTGTAATTAATAATTCCCTGCCTTTTTTGGTGATATTTCAGGTTTAGATTTTGAGAATCTAAAAATCAAAGAAAATACAATTTTTTCGTGATTATACTATTACGTATAATATTCTTCTTGCATAAATAAGAGCATGGAACCTCCCTTTCATTAATGAATAGATTTCAATACATGGAAATTTCTCAGTATCCGTTACTACAGACAATAATCAGCATATTGAATATCCATTGCAATTGTAAACACAATGAATTCCCCTGCAATCTTACCAATCTATTGATGCGAGATTTGCAGCACATTTACCTAGATTTTGCGAAAATTGACGTACGTGGAGAGGAAGATCCTTCTTGATTTGGTTTATAATCTGAGCGATTTCGCAAGATTTATCTGGATTTCATAAGCGAACGACAAATGGCTGGTTAGATGGATCAGATTGGTTTATGTGAATTACAGTTCAGCGTCAATTAAAGAGATTATTCAAAGTGTAGCATATCTTTTTTAAATGAATGGGTGAAAATCATTAGTAAAATTAGTAATATAATAAGGTTTAAGTGATTGATAAAAACACAAACGCCCAATATAAAAAGTTAATTATATAGAATAGCTATTTCTCAATCTAGGGTGTGTAATTGGGTGTAATTCGTGAGTAATTTCCAGGAGAGATAAGAGTCGGGAAAATTTTAAACATATATTTATCATGAAATGATCGGTTAATACATAACGGTCTCTATTCTGTATTCCATCCTATAACTATGTTTGGATGAACATTTCCTTGTTAAGCTGAATTTTCGACTCTTGTTATAGTCAAAATTAAGCTTACGACCTATTAAATTACCTTTTCATGAACTGGCTATTAATCTCTTACACCGTCTTTCTGCTAGTATTTTATATTAGTTGTCTAGCTTTTGACTTCGTTTTCGAGATTTGGTAGTAAAGAAGCAGAGTCGAATTTTTCATTAAATTGTTAATAAAATAACTCAAGTATATTTGCTATGTGCTTAGACATATTTTTTCAGAATTCCTTTTTAATGAAATGACAGAAAGCAACCATATATATCCTTGTTTTTATAAAAGCTAAAAGGAATTTGTATATATTTGGCCAGAGATGCAAGGGAAGACATACGTCATCTGTGACTGGTATGAGAACATATCACGACACTATTTATTCAAGGGGAAACAGTATATCAATTGCCTGCCGGGTTTTTCCTCCCAGTTCCATATATCACATGCTGGAAATAAGGCTATTTATGTTATTTTAAAATATATACATTTCTACTTCAGGAGTTCTCTCTTCATCCTTTCCTGTATGCATTTCAATGTTAGATTCATACATATCATCTACTAAAACCGTACTTGGGAGACTTTGAAGGCATATAATCGATATAACTGCAACGAAATAGATACAATTGCACATCAGCAATAAAACACTCACGATGCTGGTATCGTTGATAATGTTCAACAAATCCATCAAACAATAAGCTAACAGCATCTATTTTAACTCTACCTCGCATACTCTTTTCTTGTAGTAAGATCATCGAAACGTATCGTCCAACAAATCTGCTCAAATCTGTTGGGTGATAAAGTTTCTCGTAATAATATGAGGTCCAAATGATAGGTTCCATAATTTACAAACAGCTTGATTTTTTTCTTTTGTAGACTCCTCTTAGAATGCACAACCCTATGTAAACTTGAAGTTCTTTTAAATACCAATGGCTTCTATTCTTTTTACATCAGTTTCCCTTGCATGTTTGTTACATGCAGAATAGTTGCCAGTGTAATGTCGTCAAAGATGAGTCCAAACGAAGAAGATGGATCTTGTGTTCTTCTACTTTTTGCAAATGTCGTTATCCTTATGTTACAGGAACTGCCAGAAACCATTTATCTCCCGATGGAGCAATAAATTCGCCATCTCTTCTAGTTAGAACACCTTGTGAGTTATTACTGATGATATCATCCACTTTATTATTATCAGCATCGTCGGCGTCACTGCTGTTAGTTGAAATGTTTTTAGGGGGAGGTTATAGTTTATATTCAAAATATATCTAGGGGGAGATATAAATTCTTCAACACTTATACTATTCACTTTCTCTTTTATGTTACGATCTTCTAATATATTCTATTTTTTTTCCTAACATTTTTTTCGCCGATTCATGATACAATTATACTAATGTGAGATATTTATAGTAGATGCTATTG
>NC_090754.1:98459590-98462090 GCF_036898095.1 Palaemon carinicauda | reverse complement strand
ATTTCCCCGGCCCACCACGTGACACGATTGGTAGTAATTCATTCAAATTACCCCTAATGAGTCAATATGGATAAATATCGACACAACATCGTGTTCAAATAGAAATAAATTTCTACCTCATACTTGGGATCGAACGCTAGCCCCTTCTAATGAAAGGCCAGATTGAAACCAACCATGCCACGAGAGGCCATAAAAGAAATCGGAACCTGACGCTACCTAGCTGTCCGAGGATTTACCTGGCGAGACATCAGTCTCTTACCAGCGAGTTTTACCTGATTTCCCGGCCCACCACGTGACACAATTGGTAGTAATTCATTCAAATTACCCCTAATGAGTCAATATGGATAAATATCAACACAACATCGTGTTCAAATAGAAATAAATTTCTACCTCATACTTGGGATCGAACGCTAGCCCCTTCTAATGAAAGGCCAGGTCGAAACCAACCATGCCACGAGAGGCCATAAAAGAAAATCCGAACCTGACGCTAATCTAGCTGTCCGAGGATTTACCTGGCGAGACATCAGTCTCTTAACAGTGAGTTTTACCCGATTTCCCCGGCCCACCACGTGACACAATTGGTAGTAATTCATTCAAATTACCCCTAATGAGTCAATATGGATAAATATCAACACAACATCGTGTTCAAATAAAAATAAATTTCTACCTCATACTTGGGATCGAACGCTAACCCCTTCTAATGAAAGGCCAGGTCGAAACCAACCATGCCACGAGAGGCCATAAAAGGAAATCCGAACCTGACGCTAATCTAGCTGTCCGAGGATTTACCTGGCGAGACATCAGTCTCTTACCAGCGAGTTTTACCCGATTTCCCCGGCCCACCACGTGACACAATTGGTAGTAATTCATTCAAATTACCCCTAATGAGTCAATATGGATAGATATCAACACAACATCGTGTTCAAATAGAAATAAATTTCTACCTCATACTTGGGATCGAACGATGTTGTGTTGATATTTATCCATATTTCAGTAAAATACAGGCGACCGTAATTTTACTGTACTTTGTTGTTATCTTTTACTGGTTGGTGACCTTAATATCACTCCTTAACGTCAATATATCCGTTTTTGAAACAGTCAATGACTGACAACATTTATTCCAGGATTTTTATGTTTTTTTAATGCAAAATTTAACCCTACTTAGTTATTATCCTTTACGGGTTAGTGTCCGAAATAACACTTCTTCACGTCAATATATCGGTTTTTAATGTGTAAATGACTGGTAACTTTTATTCAATGATTTTTACCTTTGTTTTTACAGCAAATTTTGAACAGTGTACACTGTTAAAAAGTTGCATTGAAAAACGGTAAATATCTGGGAACATTTATTCCATGATTTTTACCGTTTAAAAACAGATATATTGACGTAAAGGAGTAATATTACCGTCACCAAAATGTAAAATATAATAACAAGGTATTTTACTGTATTTTACTGAAATACGGCTGAGAACAGTAGGGTTTTCCGTAGAATATCCGATTAAAATTAGTTTTCCTAACAGTGTAACTTGGAATGAAAACGACGCCCTTCTGAGAGGAGGATGCATTTGAGGGTTTCGGAAGACTTCGTCTAGGTTAGACAAAAAGATTACAACATGCAAATGTATCCACGTCGAGGATTGGAGGCCAGTGGACCAAAACAAAAACAAAACCAAAAAGGGCGAACTTTGGGCACAATAGAAAATAATGCTTCCATTGTCCCATCTTTGACTCACCAAATGGAGATCATTTTGCCATATGTAAAATCTCTCTCTCTCTCTCTCTCTCTCTCTCTCTCTCTCTCTCTCTCTCTCTCTCTCTCTCTCTCTCTCTCTCTCTCTCTCTCTGTATATATATATATATATATATATATATATATATATATATATATATATATATATATATATATATGCATATATATATATATATATATATATATATATATATATATATATGTATATATATATATATATATATATATATATATATATATATATATATATATATATATATATATATATATATATATATATCTATATATATCTATATATGTATGTATGTATGTATAAGGACCTATACATACAGTGTATATATATAATATATATATATATATATATATATATATATATATATATATATATATATATATATATATATATATATATATATATATATATATATATATATATATATATATATATATATAGTATATATACATATCAAATTTAGCGAAAGTGTAAAATGTACATATCTCATTGTCTAATATGCATCTGCTACAGATGCTTTGTTTGCGAGTTTATAATGTTAATAAAGAATAAACTGGAAGTCTTTTAGTCATTTGAAATTAAATATCCAAGTCCAAAAAATTGCTTATACAAATCTAAGAGACTCGAGTATGTATAATTTTCTATTTCCATAAGGAGAATGACATTTTAACCTGTCTTAAAACTTCTCTTAGTTTATGGAATAGTAGATATCCAGATAATCGTCATCAACTTGTCAT
>NC_090754.1:98452090-98454590 GCF_036898095.1 Palaemon carinicauda | reverse complement strand
TCAGCTACATGGAAAACTGCCAAAAAGATGCTTTCGAAAGTTACTAATACAGTAATGATTTTGAGTTAACTGAAAACAGCGAGGATATGTTAACCAAAACAGAAAATTTTAACGAATTTTTTTCTGGTGTAGGAAAAGGGACATTTGAAAAATCTCAAGAGGATTTGGCAAATAATGATATCCTGTTGCAAGATATCAATCAGATTGATAATTCTAACGACAAATTACCTGTTTTTAAACCCTCACCTGTTGATTGCGAGACTGTGATTTTAACTATCAAAAATATGAAAGAGACCAATGCGTGTGGACCAGATGGAATCTCTCTCCGTTTTATAAAATATTCATTATTCGTAACAGCTTTTTATCTTACGATCATCGTTAATACATCAATAGTAACTAATGTTTATCCTGAATGTGGAAAATTCCGTATGTAGTCCCTGTCTATAAAAGTGGAGATAAAGATTTAGTGGGTACTTACAGGCCCATCTCACTGCTGCCTGTCCTGTCAAAAATTCTAGAAAAAATAGTTGCTAAACAATTAACCTCATATTTAGAATTACATAAGCTTCTTTCCAAAACTCAACATGGTTTTAGACCAAAATTATCTACTGAGACTGCATTACTCCAGATATCTGATAAGATATAAAACAATATGGAAAATAAGAAGATTTCTCTACTTTTGCTTTTGGATATATCAAAAGCTTTTGATAGTGTTAGTCATGAAATTTTACTCAGAAAATGCGAAATGTTGAATATTGATACAGCCTGGTTTCGAAGTTATCTTAGCAAGCGCCATCAAATTGTTAAAATAAAAAATACTATTTCTTCCACCAAACTAGTGTCATTTGGAGTTCCACAAGGTTCAATTCTGGGACCGATTTTATTCATTATATTCGTTAATGACCTAGTTAATTACCTGCCCCACTGCTTTGTGGTTCAATATGCTGACGATACGCAAATTCTTAATGAAGGTGATATTAACGATGTAGAAGCTATCGTGGAACGAGCTAACAACATATTATCTATGGCCAAAGTTTACTTAAAAAAAAATGGGTTGTTATTAAATACTGCGAAAACACAAAGTATCTTTTTAGGAACAAGGCAATATTTAAGTCACATTAATCTGAATCTGACAATAAATTTTGAAGGCAGTCAAATCAAACCCCTAAGCAATGTTATATGACTTTTGAGACTCACATAGACGAGATCCACAGGAAAGTTATGGGAACCTTAATATATTTGAATAGAGTGAAAAATTATTTTTACCCGAAACACGCTTAATTGTAGTACAATCTTTAGCTCTAAGCTTGATCAAATATTGTCTCACCGTCTGGGGGTCAGCGAATAATAAGCACCTGATTAAAGTACAAAAACTACAGAATTTTGTAGCTCGTGTGGCCCTTGGGACGGTGAGTAAATATGATCATATCACTGAAAGAGAAATACAGATATGATGTATGTATTTTAATTTTCAAGATTTTAAAAGGTATTTTACCAGAGTGGCTATATAATCTTCAGACTGTAAACTCCATTACCAGACAGGCTAACAATTTGTTCGAAACGGGAATTCGAACTCATATGGGATCGAGAGAGATTACAGTGAGGGGTCCCCATTTTTGGAACAGTATACCAGTCTCTTTAAAGGAAACTAATTCGTTACCGTCTTTTAAATACAAATTAAAGAAACATCTTTTAAATGGTATTTGATCTTTATATTATATCTAACGTTCAATTTTTTAGCTACTTATATTTATATCTATATTCAAAAATGTTTTAATGTGTTAGTTTAATTTTACCTTTAAGCTTTAAAGATTTTTATGATGTTTTATGGTTTTCAATGTTTTAACAACTTATATTTCTATCAATACTTTTAACGTTCTAATAATATGGTTTTATATGCTCTTAACGTTTTAAATGCATATGTTTTTATCAATACTTTTAAAACGATTATAGATTTTGTTTTTCTCCTGACCTTTATAAGACTCGTGATTATAGTTTTAAATTATTTTTTTTTTATTATTTTGAGTACGTATATTTTTACCAATATTTTTAAAACTTTTATATTATGTTTAGTTTCTCTGTGTACTTGATGCTTTGTATTATCCTTAACATGGATATTATTACCCAATGTATAAATTGTAAATAAAGAATTATTTTTATTATTATTATTATTATTATTATTATTATTATTATTATTATTATTATTATTGTTATTATTATTATTATTATTATTATTATTATTATTATTATTATTTAAATGTCAGTAACATTTATACTGTTTAGTTGAATATATTTTTTTAGACTTTATATTGAGATTACAGAATTTACATTATTGTTGTAAAGGCATTTGGAATATTTAAAAATACTTAAACATATCTCATCCATTAATATTTCTGTAATTCAGAAATATAAAATGTATGTTTGATTGATAATATTGTATTTTTTTGTAACTTGAGAATAATGAAGGGCTTTTATAACATCAATACATATAACTGCCAGT
>NC_090754.1:98429901-98439901 GCF_036898095.1 Palaemon carinicauda | reverse complement strand
TTGACAAAAGATAGCTATTTCTTCCCTGAAGCCTCATAATATCTTCTGGTTTCCTCCAAAAGTCTAAACTGACTTTTTAACACCGAATCTTTTTCTCATCGTTAAGGAGAGAAAATCATGAGATGTAGGTTCCGTGTTTTCTGTGATGAAGCGAAGACAGTCGACTTCTGTACTTGCTGAGACAGGGATGCATCCGGTAACGGTACGAATTTCAGTCGTAGATCCAATGCCAGAGGGAACCACACAATATTTGGCCACTTGTGGGCCACTACTGCTGCTTTCCCTTTGAAGGATCTCAGCTTATCGAGAACCTTCAAAAGGAGGTTGTGCAGAGGAACAGATAAATATTGGACCATCTGTTCCAGTCTAGGGACATAGCATCCACTGCCTCCGCTAGCGGATCCTCTATGGGGACACGTAACGATCTATTTTCTTGTTGTCTATCGTCGCAAAGAGGTCTATCTGCAGCGCCGGGGCTTGCACGAGATGAAGGAGAACGATCCTGCGTCAAGGGACCATTCTGACTATAGGTGTAAACCTGGATAGAGCGTCCGGTGTCACATTGCGGAACCATTGAATGTGAACTGCTGACAGGTGCCATTACTTCCATTCCGCCAAACGGAATATGGCCAACATCACTTGGTTGATTTGAGGTGACCTCGACCCTTGTCGATTCAGGCATCTCACTACCGCCTTGCTGTCTAGAACCAGTGTTATATGGGTCGAGTGGCGAGGAGATACTTTCTCAAGTGTCAGAAGAACTGCTATGACTTCTAGAAAGTTGATGTGAAAAGACTTGAAAAGATTGGACCAAGCTCCTTGGTCTCTCTTCTGATGAGAGTGACCTCCCCAGCCTTCCTTTGAGGCGTCTTTGTGGATAGTTACTGACGGGGGAGGAGGTTGAAGAAGTATTGATCTCTTCAACTGCTTGGCATTGGACCATGGCTTGAGAAGCGTTCGCAGTCGAGTCGGTAGAGATCTTATTAGATCTCTTCGCGCGTTTGATGCGTATTTTCTCCAGACTCCTGTTGCATTCTTTAGCTGTACTCTTAGCACTAGGTCTGTTATCAAAGCAAAGTGTAGAGCGCCCGGCACTCTCTCCTGTTCGCGTCTTGATATCCGTTTGGATTTCAATAGTATCTTGACAGATCCTGCTATTTCTTTCCTCTTCTTCCCAGGAATGGAAAATTGATGTGACTCCAAATTCCAGTGGATTCCCAACCACTGAAATTTTTTGAGCTGGAGAAGGTCGAGACTTTTTGATGTTGATTTTGAATCCCAGATGTTCCAGGAACTGGATCACTATCTTAGAAGCTTGCATGCATTCTGTCCTGGATGCTGTCCACACCAGCCAGTCATCCAGGTAGGCTACTACTTGGACCCTCTTTAGGCGTAATTGATGGACGGCTGCGTTCGCGAGCTTCATGAAAATCCTTGAGGCTATGTTTAGCCCAAAAGGCACTCTGTAGGCGTAAAGTTTTCTATGTAACTTGAAGACTAGGTAGGAGGAGAGGTAACGATTAATTGGAACGTGCCAATAAGCGTCACACGTCTATAGAAACAGCATATGCCCTTTTGGGCAGTAGGGTCCTTATGTGTTGAAGTGTGAGCATTCTGAACTTGTAGTTCGCTATGAACTTGTTGAGTGGCGACAAGTCCAGAATGACTCTGAGTTTTTCTGAGTCCTCCTTTGGAACTCAAAACAGCCTTCCTTGGAATTTGATGGACTTAACTTTCCGGATTTCTATTTTGTGTAAGAACTCTCGGACATTCTTCCAGAACGGGGGTTGAGTGTTGGAAGAATTGAGGAAATTGAGGTGGAGGACTGCTCCAGCTTCAACCTAGTCCATTCTTTATTAGGCTGTGGCCCAGGGATCGAAGGTCCAGCGATCCCTAAATAGCTGTAGTTTCCCTCCTACTGGAAGTATCTTACTTCTGCTGTTGTAGACTTGAGGCCTTGCCTCCTTGACCGCGTCCTCCCCTGGATCCCCTTCCTCTTGAAGGGCGTCTAGAAGAACCTCTGGCTGTTCCTCTAGTTTTTGAACGAAAGGAAGAAGTCTGCATTTCAAAGGCTGGGTTAAAAACTGGTGACTGTGTCGCCACTTGTTGAGGTACCAGCTGGTACGTGGTTGGAGGCTGTCCCACTACATGAGGCACTGCGGTTACAGGAAGTTGTTGTTGATGTTGCTGTCGGTAGGGTTTAGCCGGCCGAGAGAGTGGCCTAGGCCTTTTTGTCATCTTCTTGGGTTGGGGACCCTCATTCGGAGAAGACTTTCTCTTAAGATCTAAGCCCCACTTTTTGAGAAGGTTCCTATTCTCTGTGGCGGCCTTGTCTACTACCTCTTTAACCACTTTTGTTTCCTCAGTTCGTGCATCACCACAGCCAAGGCGATCACGAACTCTCTACAGGCTCTCCTAGCTTTAATAAAGCTATAGAGATCCTTTGTAACTGTGGCCAGATGTGTTTTGGCCACAACCATGAACATGTCCTGGTTCTTGGGGTCACTTGCCATCGTTTCTAGTGTCGTTTGCAACGACATCGATGCCGCAAGTCTTTCCTTTGTGTCTTGCTCTCTACGCAAGAGAACCTCAGACAGTTTTGGAAGTGCCTCAACGAACTGGCGTTCGGCAATATCAGCTTCCAGCATCCCGACTGAGAAGGTAAGGTGTATGTCCTTCCAGTTTCTTGGTCCAAGGGCAAGGTCAGAGATAACGGCTTGCACTCCTCCAAGGAGGGGCATGGTTTCCCTGCCTCCACCGCCTTTAAGGCTGCCTTATATCCCTTTTCCAAGAAGGGAAAGGCTCTGGTAGGAGAGGCCACAAAGGAGGAAGCTTCTTACTCAAGGCGGGCACCTTTGAGTTAGTGAAGCCAATGTCTTTCATCGAGCTCGCTAGTAACGTCTGAGCTTTACTATGGTAAAAAACTATGACCTCTTTCGGCTCCATCTCCTCCTTTGAGGCTGGCTCCTTCCTAAGACAGACATAGCAGTCCGGATAAGAATCTTTGTTGGGCCAAAATTCCACTTCTTCCAGGGGAATGGAGCCAACCTTTTCTGAGATCACGATCTTCCCGGTTGTCATTGGCATGTGTTCGGCATACCTCCAAGGATTGGCATCTGAGCAAAAAGGAAGATCCTTCACGCTGAGCTGCATCTGGGGCCCATGTGATGCTGCAATCTACGTATCTCCAGTTCCATTGCAGCTTCCTTCTCACCATTCTTCCTTTGAATTTGTTTGATCATCTCAACAATGGAAGAAAGAGTCCTTCCCAGTTCATCTGGGATAGCAGACAATGTAGAAGGAACAGGTTCTGGGTCCGGAACCGATGTAACCGACAATTCGTCGATTTCTTGCTCTTCTACTTGAGGAGCCTGGAACAGCTCCTCCTCCTGACCTTCTCAGTAGAATCCGACACCTCCGACATCCTATCGTCCAGTTGGATGTCTTGAAGGGCGGCCGAGACTTCAGAATCTACCGGATTCTGGGCAGTTGGTATCTCCACCTGAGGCTAGGGGATGATTGCATCAGCCGATGCTTTAGGGAAAAGGTAGGCCCTCATCTTTTCTTTTGGAAGGTAGGGGCCCGAGGTGTTTTTCTGAAAACCCCTCACCCAGGATCGTAACATTTCCCTGGCAGCATCCCTTGACTGTCGACTAAGGGATGTCAAAAGCCTCGGTAATCAGGTTAGAGCAAACTGTACAAATCCGAGGGTCCCAATACCGGAGAACACCTCTGGAGGCTGCGCATGCTGCGTGCCTCTTGCAAAGTTGATGTCCACAGAAGTTCTTACTGCGGACATTACAGAACATACTCCCGCACTTCGGATGGTCCTCCTGTAAGAGAAGAAAAATCCTTGAGTATCAAGTGAAGGCTTTCACTTATAATGAAACATTTAGCTTATATAGAAAAGTTATAAAAGAAAGATGGAAAGACACATACTTGTATTTCCTGCCCAGTCAATTGCTGAAACCTCCCGAGATATTAAAACTAAGGTTAATTCTATTCTAGAATACCTTATGTAATTTCCTAAACGGAAATTTAAGGTGTAGTTCACGCCTTGAGATAGAGTTTTGATATATGGGATAGAAAGGATAGAGAAAGAACTTACTTTCTATATATTGTACGGTCTCAACAAAAGGCTGTACAAGATAACATTAAGTATGATGACCTTAGTGTTATCACAAACTCTGTACAGCAGTTCCTACTAATGCCCTAATGCAGTGTGTACTACACCACAAATATAGCTACTACTGTACATCGCCTGCTGTTGTGCTGGCTGGCATCTACCCCTGTATAGTTCAAAGATATACTATCTTTAACTGGTGGGAGCCCACTGATTCGCAACTGTGTGCCGGCCGGCAATCATTGCCGGCCGACAGCTGAAAACACTAATACCCGGCTGCCGGCAGATAATCGTAGTGGCCAGCCGATTCGGGCTGTGTTTCCACTGCCAGCAGGCAAAGGTAATAATACCCATGCTCACCGGCAGTAGCCAAGAATCAGAGAACCTCCACCTGCCCTGCTGTCGGCTGTTAAACCGGCAGCCGAGTTAGGGGTACCACACAATAGTCAGAGAAACAGTATGGATGTAAGGTTATAAGGCGGCATTGCCATACGACCTTCCATCCAGAAAGAGTGAACTTATGGAAGGGGAGAATGTAACATTCAGGCTTCCAAAAAATCCATAGCTATGGATTCTTTGGAAGCCTGAATGCTACATTCTCCCCTTCCATAAGTTCACTCTATCTGGATAGAAGGTTGTATGGCAATGCCGCCTTATAACCTTACAACCATACTGTTTCTCTTACTAGTGTTTTGTACCCCTACCCCGCCCGTCAGCTGTTAAGCCGGCAGCCGGGCAGTTTGAAGTTCTCTGGTTCTTAGCCACTGTCGGCAGACATGGGTATTGCTACCTTTGCCTACTGGCAGTGACACAGCCCGAAATCGGCTGGCTACTATGATTAGCGGCCGGCAGCAGGATGTTAGTGTTTTCAGCTGCCAGCCGGCAATCATTGCCAGCCGGCACACATTTGCGAACCAGTGACCTGCCGACTATTAGTTAAAGGTAGTATATCTTTGAACTATACGGTGGTAATGCCGGCCGGCACGTGCTGGCGCACGCCGGCACGTACTGGAGCACGCCGGCACGTGCCAGCACGTGCTGGCCGGCACAGCAGTATGCAATGTACAGTAGTTACTATATTTGTAGTGTAGTACACACTGCATTAATAACTGCAGTACAGAGTTTGTTGTAACACGAAAGTTCTTCCAACATACTTAATGTTATCTTGTACAGCCTTTTGTTGAGACCGTACAATATATAGAAAGGGAGTTCTTTCTTTATTCATTCTGTCCCGTATATTAAAACTTTATTTTAAGGTGCGAACTACACCTTAAAATTCCGTTTAGGAAATTACATAAGGTATTCTAGAATAGAATTAACCTTATTTTTAATATTTTGGGAGGTTACAGCAATTGGCTGGGCAGGAAATACAAGTATGTGCCTTTCCTTCTTTCTTTTATAGCTTTACTGTGTAAGCTACATGTTTCAATATAAGTGAAAAGCCTTCACTTGATACTCATGGATTTTTCTTCTCTTTACAGGAGGACCATCCGAAGTGCGGGAGTGTATTCTGCAATGTCCGCAGTAAGTACTTCTGGGGACATCAGTTTTGCAGGAGGCACGCAGCATGCGCAGCCTCTAGAGGTGGTCTCCGGTTTTGAGACCCTTAGGTTTGTACTGTATGTTCTAACCTGATCACCGAGGCTTTTGACAATCCTAAGTCGACGGAGTCAAGGGATGCTGCCAGGGAAAAGTTACGAACCTGGGTGAGGGGTTTTCAGAAAAACACCTCAGGCCCCTACCCCCTAAATGAGAAGATGAGGGCATACCTTTTCCCTAAAGCATCGGTTGATGCAGTCATTCCTCAGCCTCAGGTGGAGATACTAACTGCCCAGAATCCGGTAGATTCTGAAGTCTCGGCCGCCCTTCAGGACATCCAATTGGACGATAGGATGTCAGAGGTGTCGGATTCTACAGAGAAAGTCCATCTAGGAGAAGGTCAGGAGGAGGAGCTGTCTCAGGCACCTCAAGTAGAAGAGGAAGAAATCGACGAGGTGTCAGTTACATCGGTTCCGGACACAGAACCTGTTCCCTCTACATCGTCTGCTATCCCAGATGAACTGGGAAGGACTGTTTCTTCTATTTTTGAGATGATCCAACAAATTCAAAGAAAGATTGATGAGAAGGAAGCTGCAATGAAACTAGAGATATGTAGACTTGCAGCATCACGTGGGCCCCAGAAGCGACTCAGCGTGAAGGATCTTCCTTTGTGCTCGGACACCAATCCTTGGAGGTATGCCGAACACATGCCAATGACAACCGGGAAGATCGTGATCTCAGAAAAGGTTGGCTCAATTCCCCTGGAAGAAGTGGAATTTTGGCCCAACAAAGATTCTTATCCGGACTGCTATGTCCGTCTTAGGAAGGAGCCAGCCTCAAAGGAGGAGACGGAGCCGAAGGAGGTCATAGTTTTTTACAGTAGTAAAGCACAAGTTTTACTAGTGGGCTCCATGAAAGAGAGGGGCTTCACGAACTCAAAGGGGCCAGGCTTGAGTAAGAAGCTTCCCTCCTTTGTGGACTCTCCTACCTGAGCCTTTCCCTTCTTGGAAAAGGGATATAAGGCAACCTTAAAGGCGGTGGAGGCAGGGAATCCATGCCCCTCCTTGGAGGAGTGCAAGCCGTTATCTCTGACCTTGCCCTTGGACCAAGAAGACTGGAAGGACGTCCACCTTACCTTCTCAGTCGGGAAGCTGGAAACTGATATTGCTGAACGTCAGTTTGGTGAGGAACTTCCATAACTGTCGGAGGTTCTTTTGCATAAAGAGCAAGAGACGAAGGAAAGACTTGCGGTATCGACGTCGTTGCAAACGACATTAGAAACAATGGAAAGTGATCCCAAGAACCAGGACATGTTCATGGTAGTGGCCAAATCCCATCTGGCTACAGTTACGAAGGATCTTTATAGCTTAATTAAAGCTAGGAGAACCTGTAGAGAGTCAGTGTTCACCTCGGCTGCGGTGAGGCACAAATCGAGGAGACTGATATCCTCTCGTATCTGGGGTAAAGACCTCTTTCCCAAAGAAGTGGTTAAAGAGGTAGTAGACAAGGCTACCTCAGAGAATAGGAACCTTCTCAAAAAGTGGGGCTTAGATCTTAAGAGAAAGTCTTCTCCGGATCAGGGTCCCCAACCCAAGACGACGACAAAAAGGCCTAGGCCATCCTCTCGGCCGGCTAAACCCTACCGACAGTAACAACAACAACTTCCTGTGACCGCGGTGCCCCAGATAGTGGCACAACCTCCAACCACGTACCAGCTGGTATCTCCACAAGTGGCGACACAGTCGCCAGCTTTTAACCCAGCCTTCGAAAGGCAAACTTCTTCCTTTCGTGCGAAGCTAGAGGAACTGCCAGAGGTTCTTCTAGACGCCTTTCAAGAGGAAGGGGATCCAGGGGAGGACGCAGTCAATGAGGCAAGGCCTCAGGTCCACAACAGCAGAAGTGAGATACTTCCAGTAGGAGGGAAACTACAGCTATCTAGGGATCGCTGGACCTTCGATCCCTGGGCCCACAGCCTAATAAAGAATGGACTAGGTTGGAGCTGGAGCAGTCCTCCACCTCAATTTCCTCAATTCTTCCAACACTCAACCCCCGTTCCGGAAGAATATGTCCGAGAGCTCTTAGACAAATGAGTAATCTGGAAAGTTAAGTCCATCAAATTCCAAGGAAGGCTGTTTTGTGTTCCAAAGAAGGACTCAGAAAAACTCAAGAGTCATTCTCGACTTGTCGCCACTCAACAAGTTCATAGTGAACTACAAGTTCAGAATGATCACACTTCAACAAATAAGGACTCTACTGCCCAGAAGGGCATATGCTGTTTCTATAGACTTGCGTGACGCTTATTGGCACGTTCCAATTAATCGTCACCTCTCCTCTTACCTAGTCTTCAAGTTACATAGAAAACTTTATGCCTTCAGAGCCATGCCTTTCGGGCTAAACATAGCCCCAAGGATTTTCACGAAGCTCGCGAACGCAGCCGTCCATCAATTACACCTAAAGGGGGTCCAAGTAGTAGTCTACTTGGACGACTGGCTGGTGTGGGCAGCATCCAGGAGAGAATACATGCAAGCTTCTAAGATAGTGATCCAGTTCCTGGAACATCTGGGATTCAAGATCAACATCAAAAAGTCTCAACTTTCTCCAGCTCAAAAATTTCAGTGGTTGGGAATCCACTGGAATTAAGAGTCACATCGACTTTCCATTCCTGGGAAGAAGAGGAAAAAAATGGCAGGATCTGTCAAGATACTATTGAAATCCAAACGGATTTCAAGACGCGAACAGGAGAGTGTGCTGGGCTCTCTATAGTTTGTTTCGATAACAGACCCAGTGCTAAGAGCACAGCTAAAGAATGCAACAGGAGTCTGGAGAAAATACGCATCAAACGCGCGAAGAGATCTAATGAGATCTCTACCGACTCGACTGCGAACGCTTCTCAAGTCGTGGTCCAATGCCAAGCAGTTGAAGAGATCAATACTTCTTCAACCTCCTCCCCCCGTCAGTAACTATCCACACAGACGCCTTAAAGGAAGGCTGGGGAGGTCACTCTCATCAGAAGAGAGTCCAAGGAGCTTGGTTCAATCTTTTGAAGTCATTTCACATCAACTTTCTAGAAGCCATAGCAGTTCTTTCGACACTTGAGAAAGTATCTTCTCGCAACTCGACCCACATAAGATTGGTTCTAGACAGCGAGGTGATAGTGAGATGCCTGAATCGACAAGGGTCGAGGTCACCTCAAATCAACCAAGTGATGTTGGCCATATTCCGTTTGGCGGATTGGAAGAAATGGCACCTGTTAGCAGTTCACATTCAAGGGTTCCGCAACGTGACACCGGATGCTCTATCCAGGTTTACACCTATAGAGTCAGAATGGTCCCTTGACGCAGGATCGTTCTCCTTCATCTCTAGCCAAGTCCTGGAGCTGCAGATAGATCTCTTTGCGACGAAAGAAAACAAGAAAATAGATTGTTACGTGTCCCCATATGAGGATCCGCTAGCGGAGGCAGTGGACACTATGTTCCTAGACTGGAACAGATGGTCCAATATTCATCTGTTCCCTCCGCACAACCTCCTTTTGAAGGTTCTCGATAAGCTGATATCCTTCAAAGGGAAAGCAACAATAGTGGCCCACAAGTGGCCAAATATTGTGTGGTTCCCTTTGGCATTAGATCTACGACTAAAATTCGTACCGCTACCGGATCCATCCGTCTCAGCGAGTACAGAAGTCAACTGTCTTCGCTCCATCACAGAAAACACGGAACCTACATCTCATGATTTTCTCTCCTTGGCGATGAGAAAAAGATTCGGTGTTAAAAGTCAATTTAGACTTTTGGAGGAAACCAGAAAACATTATGAGGCTTCAGGGAAGAAATAGGTATCCTTTGTCAAGGTGAAGAAACCGAAAGTAATCCCGACAGATTCCTATTTATCATTCTTCATTTACCTTCACGAGATAGGTTTAGCGGCCAACACAATTCTATTGTTCATGCCTGCCTTGACAAGTCAGATACCATATGCCTTACAGGTCGACCTTTCTAATGACGTTCTTATTAAAATACAAAGGCCCATGCTGGGCTTAGCCCTTCAGCGCCTCCAAAGACCCTTCGCATGGTCATTAGATATGATTCTTCATTGTGTATAAATAATGAACAATGAGGAATGCGCTTAGGAGGTTTTGAATTTAAGTCCTATTTCTGTTTGTACTCGCTTTGGGGGCCAGACTTAGTGAAATAGTGGCTCTCTCTGGAGAGGAAGGCCACGTCCAATTCTTGTAGGGAGAACTGAATCTATTTCCAGACCCAACGTTTCTTTCCAGGAACAAGCTACCCACAAACAGGTGGGGTCCCTAGAGAATCTGCCCTCTGAAGGAAGACGCATCTCTAT
>NC_090754.1:98419901-98424901 GCF_036898095.1 Palaemon carinicauda | reverse complement strand
GCCTAGGCTAATTGCTTATGGAGCCTTAGTATACTTTATCATACTCCCCGGTTGCTTTCTTTTCTTCGGAGAAGGTATGCAATCCCTTTCACTCTGTTTAAGCCTTGGGCTTATCCCTAAGTGGTTTTTTCCGAATTTATTTTCGATAAAACTATACTAGGGTGTTACTGTACCTTCCTGTTCCTGTAGTTATGGTTCAAGAGGGACAGAACAACAGAGTTTTAGTCTGAGTCTGTGTTGTCTGGCTTGGGGCAGAGTCCCCCTCGCTGACCTAACACTTACAAAGGGAGCTTAGCTCCCTTAGGTCACTACCGAAGGTTTCTGTAGTTATGATTCCTTCTTTTGTGATCGACCAGACTAAGTCCTGTTGCTGTTCTTGGGGGAGGATAAGTTCTTCCCTTGGGAGTAGCAACGCCTTCCTTGCTTTGGTGCTCTGGAAGCTGGCAAGTATTGCTGGCCTTTCCCCTTAGATCTCCCTTAGGCTAAGATAAGTTTCTTGGCTGCGGGTGATCTGTCACTAAAGCAAGGTTGGCAGGACCCTCTTGTCCCTTCCCCCTCTATCTCCGTAATGGCCCTAGCCATTACTGTACTGTACCTTGCCGGCCGGCTGCAGGGGTCTTACTGTACTGTACGTCGTTCTACTTCTGGACCTAGTATAGGTTGGGATGTGGAATTGACTCAGCCCATTGCCGGCCGGCAGAGCTGCTGGCCGGCAAGGGTCTTATGTTTTCGAGTGCTGCCCGGACCTCTCTTGGTCCCTCATCCATGCCTGCCGGCAGAGCCGGACGGCATTGGTCAAGGAAGCCTGAATTAGTTTTTCCCCTTCCTTATATGCACTCTTTCGGTTGCCGGGCTTGTGTACACTCTTATCCCGGCATCCATTCTATTTTCTTCTAGTGCTGTACCTGTCCCGGCTGCCGGCCTATGAGGCCGGCAGCCGGCCTATGAGGCCGGCAGCCGGGCAGGTGTAGTCTTCTGGTTCTTTTGCTGCCGGCTGGCATCGGTCTTGTACCTTTACCGGCCGGCTTATGTCAGTCCTTGTCTGCCGGTCACCAAGAGTGTGGCCGGCAGCTGGGTACTACCTTGTGTAGTTGCTGGCCGGCAGCCATTGCCGGCCAACACTGGCTGTTACCGGCCGGCAGTTGCTGCCGACCGGCACAGGCATTTGAACCAGAGTGCTGCCGCCCTATAGCTGTTAAATAGTATACTTTAAAGCTAGTTGTGGTGTGTGCCGGCCGGCAAAGGCAGACCGGCACACATCCTCCTATACTGTACTAGTATTCTTCTGTATAGCATATACAGTAAGAAGAAAACTATAGTAAAGGTTTAGGTACAGCACTGTATCTTCTAACACTATTGTGTTTTCTTGCACAGCCCTTTGCTGTTGCCCTCAGATAGGAAGCAGAGTTCTTCCCTGTCTATTATCCAGGATTTTAAAATCATTGCCTAGGTGTGAGCTCCACCTGTTTCCTCTGGAAACCTTGCATTGGTTACTCTAGAAGAGATAAACCATTTTGATTTTATTATCTGGAAGGCTGCAACAATGGGTTGTGAGGGAAACACAAGTGTGTGTCTTTCCTTTATGAATTGTTATGCTATACTATGCATATCCAGTGATACATAGTTCACTTGATACTCATGGAAATTTCTTCTCTTTACAGGAGGACCCTCCGAAGTGCGGAAATGTTTTCTGCAATGTCCGCAGCAAGAACCTCTGCGGACATGAGTGTTGTAGGAGACACGCAGCATGCGCTGTCTCCAAGGATGATCTCCAGTATTGGGACCCTCAGGTATGTACTGTATGCACTAACCTGATTACTGAGGCTTTTGATTCCCCTAGAACGGCGGAATCAAGGGATATAGCAAGGGAAAAGCTTCGTACTTGGGTAAGGGGCTTCAAGAAGAACACCTCTGGCCCTTATCTTCCAAGTGAGAAGATGAGGGCGTATCATTTTCCCCAGGCATCAGCTGAGGCAGTGATTCCCCAGCCTCAAGATCAAGTCCAGGTGGACGTGGAAGTCGCAGTCGCGATGCAAGACATCCAGTTGGATGACAGGATGTCTGACCTAGACGAACGTTTGGAAGAAGACCTCCTGGCAGAAGGTCAGGATCAAGTTCAAACCCCGGATGTCGTAGAGGATGAGGTCGACGAGGTGTCGGCTACTCCGGTTCAGATGCCGGAGCCTATCCCCTCAACATCGGCTGGTCTCCCAGTAGAACTGGGACAGGCCCTCTCTTCGATTGTTGGAATGATCCAACAAATGCAGAAGGAGAATCAGGAGAAGGCGGGCTGCAATGGAACTGCGTATGCAGTCCCTGGCAGAATCACATGGGCCCCAGAAAAGGCTCAATGTGAAAGACCTTCCCATATGCTCAGATGCTAACCCATGGAGGTATGCTGAGCACATGCCGATGACGACTGGAAAGATCGTCATCTCGGATAAGCTGGGTTCAGTTCCCCTAGAGGAGGTAGAATTCTGGCCCAGCAAGGCATCATATCCGGACTGCTATGTCCAGCTGAGAAAAGAACCAGCTTCAAGGGAGGAGACAGAGCCGAAGGAGGTCATTATTATGGACCACGCTAAGGCTCAAGCCCTACTTTCATCCTCGATGAAAGAGAGGGGCTTCTCTAATTCGAAGGTAGCTGCATTGAGCAAGAAGCTCCCTTCTTTTGTGTCCTCTCCTGATAGAGCCTTCCCCTTTTTACAGAAAGGGTTTGCGGCTGTCCTAAAGGCAGTCGAGGCCGGCAAGCCTTGCCCCTCCCTGGAGGAGTGTAAACCCTTGTCGCTGGCCCTGCCTATGGACAACAAAGACTGGAAGGATGTCCATCTGACATTCTCAGTGGGAAAGTTGGAGGCTGATATTGCCGGACGGCAATTCGGCGAGGACCTCCCCAAGCTGTCCGAATCTCTTTTACGAAGAGAGTTCGAGACAAAAGAAAGACTGGCTACCTCAATGTCTCATCAGACTACTCTTGAGACGATGGCAAGTGACCCTAAGGTCCATGAAATGTTCATGGTAGTGGCTAAGTCTCACCTAGCCTCAGTGACGAAGGACCTTTATGGCTTCGTCAAGGCAAGGAGAGCTTTCAGGGAGTTCGTGTTCACCGGGGCTTCGGTGAGACACGAGCCAAGGAAGTTAATCTCCTCCAACATTTGGGGAAAAGACCTTTTCCCTACCGATGTGGTCAAAGAGGTTGTTGATAAGGCCGCCGCGGAGAATAGAAACCTTCTCCAGAAGTGGGGCCTGGCTATCAAAAGAAAATCTTCCCCGGATGAGGGTCCTCAACCAAAGAGGAAGAATATGAAGACTAGGCTACCGTCTCGGCCAGCCAAGCCTTATAGACAGCAACAGCAACTGCAATTGCCTTTGCCTTCAGTGCCCCAGATGGTGGCACAAACCCCGACTACTTTTCAGTGGGTACCCCCAGGCTGTGCCAGGTCAGTCAACCACATTCACCCCAACGTTCGAAGGACAGTCTTCTTCCTTTCGTGCAAAACCTAGAGGAGCAGCCAGAGGCTCGTCTAGGCGCCCCTCAAGGGGAAGGGGATTCAGAGGTGGTCGTGGTCAGGGAGGCAAGACCTCAGGACGGCAGTCCAAGTGAAACGATACCGGTAGTAGGGAGACTGATGATATTTTGGGATCGCTGGACCTTCGATCCCTGGGCCCAAAGCCTACTCAAGAATGGACTGGGTTGGAGCTGGGTACAGCACTCCACCCCCGTGCCTTCGGTTTTTCCAACACTCCACCCCCGTTTTGGAGGAGTACGTTCAAGAACTGTTGGAGAAAAAGGTTATCCGAAAGGTGAAGTCCATCAAATTCCAAGGGAGGCTGTTTTGTGTTCCCAAGAAAGACTCGGAAAAGCTCAGAGTCATTCTGGACTTGTCGCCACTCAACAAGTTCATAGTGAATTGCAAATTCAAGATGCTAACACTGCAACACATAAGGACCTTACTGCCCAAGAGGGCATACTCAGTCTCTATAGACTTGTCAGACGCCTATTGGCACATTCCAATCAGCCGTTGACTCTCCCCCTACCTAGGGTTCAGGCTACAACGGAGACTGTACGCCTTCAGAGCCATGCCATTCGGGCTAAACATAGCCCCAAGGATTTTCACGAAGCTTGCGAGCGCAGCTCTCAAACAATTACGCCTAAAGGGAATTCAGGTAGTAGCCTACCTGGACGACTGGCTGGTGTGGGCAGCATCTGAGACCGAATGCTTGCAAGCTTCCAGTCAGGTGATCCAGTTCCTAGAGTACCTAGGCTTCAAGATCAACAGAAAAAAATCTCGACTTTCTCCATCCCAAAAGTTCCAGTGGCTGGGAATCCACTGGGACCTTTTGTCACACAGTTTCTCCATCCCGACGAAGAAAAGGAAGGAGATAGCGGGCTCTGTACAGAGACTTCTAGATTCCGAAAGGATATCAAGACGCGAACAGGAGAGGGTACTAGGCTCTCTCCAGTTTGCTTCAGTGACAGACCCAGTGATAAGAGCACAGCTAAAGGATGCAACCGGAGTTTGGAGAAGGTATGCATCAAACGCGCGAAGAGACCTGAGAAGACCAGTGCCGCCTCGGCTACGTACTCTTCTCAGACCTTGGTCCCAAGCCAGACATCTAAAGAAGTCGGTTCTTCTTCAGCCACCTCCCCCGTCGATGACGATTCACTCAGACGCCTCAAAGGAGGGATGGGGAGGTCACTCTCATCGGAAAAAAGTCCAGGGGACTTGGTCCAAGCTATTCAGGACCTTTCATATAAACTTTCTAGAAGCTATGGCAGTGCTCCTTACCTTAAAGAAAGTCTCCCCGTGTCACTCGATCCACATAAGATTGGTGATGGACAGCGAGGTGGTTGTGAGATGCTTGAATCGACAAGGGTCGAGGTCACCACCTCTCAACCAAGTGATGTTAGCCATTTTCCGATTGGCGGAAAAGAAGAAGTGGTACCTGTCAGCAGTTCACCTTCAAGGAGTCCGCAATGTGACAGCGGACGCTCTATC
>NC_090754.1:98409901-98414901 GCF_036898095.1 Palaemon carinicauda | reverse complement strand
CGGTACAAAGTTGTGAGACACTCCCCCCCCCCCATCACTTAGAATGGGTGACGTAAGACAGACCATGTAGCTCACTGACCCTTTTAGCCGAGGACAGAGGTACGAGGAAGACGGTCTTAAGGTTCAGAAAGTAGCCTGAGGCCCTTAAGGGCTCATAGGGCAGACCCTTCAGGGAACGCAAGACACGTCTCATGGTGATGGTCTAATCTCAACTAGGGGGTAAGATTACTCAAAACCCCGAATCAACTAAGGTGATGTCTTCTGAGGCAGAGAGGTCAACCCCTTCTCAGTCTACAGATGAGGCTCAAGGCTGAGCGATAGCCCTTAATTGCCGAGACTGAGAGGAGCTTTTCCTCACTGAGGTACAAAAGGAAGTCTGGGAACTACTGATCCTTCCTTTTGAGAACCCAATTGCTCCACATGGTCGCTGTTGTAACGGTTAAGAAGTCCATTGTCTTGGCCCCAGCAGTTAGGACTTCCTGTAGGGACTGCCTGGAGTCTTGGTTTGACAAGACCTCGTGGCTCGCGAGGTAGCCGACTGTATCAGACCACGTGTCAAGCCAAAAGGGACATTGAAGTCGCTTCCATTGCCGAGGCTTCTGTGACTCAGAACAGCCTGGAAGAGTAGAGTTTCTCTTCGAGGATTAGCCCGGTGTGAGCCTCGCCGTGAGGGGATCCAAGATCAGAGGAGAAGGGTTGACGTCTCTGATCTAGGCGAACAGACTAGGTTTAAAGGTTTAAAGGTCGCTCAAGAATAGCAGAGGCAAGGGATAGTGACATTGCATTAGCAGTTTCGACAATGCCCTAGAGACTGCCCATATATGGTCAACGACCAAGCCTCCTCTCCATTCCAGCTAGAACCAGGGAAGGCCAGGCAGTGGCTGCTGATGACTCAGCAGATAGATCTATAGGCTCCCCCAAACCCCCCAACCTTAGCTCACAAGGATGGCAAGGTTGCAGGCACTAACAAGTCGGAGTGGGACTCGAACCCCAGACTGTCAAACACAAGTCAGAGACGTTACCAATCAGGCCACAGCCAGATGATCAATTCTGGTCTTATGGTTTGGGTGGACGACATAGCCTGTCTAAGGCTGGAGGGTCAAGAGGTCGAGGAGACAGATGCAAATCGCCGAGGCATGAGATATTACACAGTTCTTAGAGTCCTTAAATAGGAGGATTCTAAGTCCCTCGACGGGAGCTCTCCCGAGGAATCCTCAGGCTGCACTAATTCCTGGTGTGTTATTACAGGTAAAAGTGGAGACGCGAGTAGCAGACAAACCTTATGTCTTACCCCTCGTATCTTTCTTATCGAAAGGGGAAGAACGGTAGAAGTTGGAGTGTCTGGAGGTAATGGGGAAGACCGTTGACGAGAGTTGGAAGACTCTGTCATAAGAGTAAAACTCTTGATGATGAGGGTCGCGCGCATAGCGCTAATTGCGTGCGTGCGCGGACACTGTGCTAATTGTTACGAGAGCACGACAACTCAGCGTAACTGAAACTCGAAGGTTCCAAGTCGTGTGAACTCGAAAGTTCAGCGCGACAGAGGCCCGAAGGACTCCTAAGGTCATGAGAACTCTTAGGATCAACATGCCGAGAGTTCAAAGGCTCCCGATCACGCCCACCAAAAGGGTAATCGTCACGAGACCCCGAGGGGTCAACGTGAGGAGAACCAGTAGGTTCAAAAAGATGTCTCCTTACAGCACGAGGGGAGAAAGTCAGGGATAAAGATAACTCCTCGTCAGGGTAGATTTGTTCTTCCGAAGGAGAACGTTGTTTAAGACAAGGCTCTCGCTCCGCCCCTGGAGGAGAACCAAAAGCATAAGGGGGAGGAGCGTGGATCAGCTAACTCCTACAAGTTATCTCGTGAATGAGAGGAAGGTTCTCCCGAAGGAGATCGCCTAAAACAAGCTTTCTCCCTGCTCTCTCGCAAACGAGGGAGAAGTCTTCCCGAAGGAGGATATTGCCTAAGACAAGATTTCTCCCCGCTCTATGGGAAAAAGTGTAGGCGTAATAATTTCTCTAGGGAGAAGTCCTCCCGAAGGAGGACATCGCCTAAGACAAGTTTTCTCCCAGTTCTATGGGAAAAACGTAGGCGTAATAATCTCCCTCTCGAGAACGAGAAAGAAGTCCTCCAGGAGGAGGACATGGCCTCCGACAAACTTTCTCCCAGTTCTATGGGAAAAAAGCATAGGCGTAATAATCTCTCTCGCGAACGAGAGAGAAGTTCTCCCGAAGGAGGACATCGCCTAAGATAAGCTTTCTCCCAGTTCTATGGGAAAAAAGTGTAGGCATAATAATCTCTCTCTCGCGAATGAGAGAGAAGTTCTCCCGAAGGAGGACATCGCCTAAGGCAAAATTTCTCCCAGTTTTATGGAAAAAATGTAGGCGTAATAATCTCCTTCTCGTGAACGAGAGAGAAGACCTCCCGATGGAGGACATCGCCTGAGGCAAGCTTTCTTCCAGCTCTTATGGGAAAAAAAAGTGTAGGCGTAAAAATCTCTCTCGCGACCAAGGGAGAAGTTCCCCCGAAGGAGGAACAAGCCTTAGACTTGCTTTTCCCCCAGCTCAAGGGGAGAAAGCACAGTCTTCGGGGACGAGATAGCAGAGGTAAAACTTGTGGAGATGTTCGGAACTCTTCACGAAGGAGGGAAGGTTGCTGAATGGCTGAAGTGCTGAAGTGGGGAAGCTTTCCCTCGGAAGGGGGTGGTTCTCTCACGCAGCCCAATTCTGAGGAAGGTTATCACTCCCTCGTAAGGGGAGGTTCTGTAACCCCTGGAGGCGATCATACTGGCAGCAATCTATGTTTCCTAACAAGTTGATCAAGTTGCAGGTTGACAACGAGCGCTATCTCTTAACATGGGCAGCTCATGAGCTGCTGCATGAAGCGCAGGATAATGAACAGAGCGGCCGAAGCCCTCAGCATTGTATTCTACGTCGCTGCTATCTGGGAGTTTTCTATTAGCTTCTCTAACACGTTTCCCCTTTCCTTCCTGCTCTCAACCGAAGAGAAGAAGGGCCGAACCCCTGCATCTTCTTCCGAGGTTTCTGAGACACTTGTAATCCTTAACTCATTAGGAAGCCAAGGAACTGGGGAGGTTGTCCTGTGTGAGACACGAGAGCGAGGGATTGACCCCGCGAGTGTATGACCGGAGATTGAGTGTGTAGCGCTAATTGCGTGCGAACACCTTGCGTGATGGGAGTCTGAAGACTCAGCCATAAGAGTAAAACTCTTGATGGTCATGGGCGCAGTGTTGGTTGAGCGTACGCGAACACTCCGTGCAACAAGAGTCCGAAGACTCTCTGTCATAAGAGTAAAACTCTTGGTGACTTGTTTCACAAGAACCAGAAGGTTAAGCGTGATCGTGTGTGCCCCTAGAGGTTGTGTTGCGAAAACCCGAAGGGCCAGAGCAACGGGAAACGGAAGTTTCCCTTGTCACGAGACTCTGAAGTGTCAGCGAGACTAAATGCACGAGAGCACGAGGTTTCAGCAACTTGAGTTGCGAGAAAACGACGTGATAGCGCACCAGGAAACTGAAGTTTCCTTGTCACGAGATCCCAAAGGGTCAGAGATTGAGAATTCGAAGGAGAGAGCGATCTTCTCTGAAGATAAGGAGTGAAGCGAGGAGAAGCGCTCTGACTTTTCTAGAGCGAACGGAGACCCTCAAACTATTATGTGAAGAAGAGGGTTCGAGGTCAGGACATGCTTTGCCCTTGGCCGCGCTCCTGGCTTCTTAGATGATTTCTCGCAAGAGAAAGAAGACAGCGAGGCAGAACGATGACGACAGGGAGTGTTCTTCTCAGGTTTGTGGCAAAGGCGCATATAGTCTCGAGGCGAGACGTCTAAAGGAGAGACAGAAGGCAAGAAAGAGCGAGAACGATAATTTCTTTTCCTATATCGCTTTTCCCTTCAGCGAGAACTTCTAGGTGAAGGCATATACGGGCGCGCGGGAGTGTGTTCTCGCACGTCTGTGCCAGCCGTAGGGCAGCGCGTGCGCGCAGGAGAAAGTTCCCTAGCAATGGATTTCGGGGCGTGCGGGAGAATGTTGGCGAGCATCCCTAGGAGAGGATTCACGAGCGTGCGCGCATATCCTTGCGGATGCGCGCGGGAGAAGGCTGGCATGCCGGTAAGCGCTGGCGCGTTGGTAAGGGTTGGCGCGCAAGAGAAGGCAGCATGGCTGACTTGTCAGAAGTCCTGCTATCAGTAGAAAGTTGGCGCTCATGTTTTTTCCTGTATGGCGGGCGGGAGAGCGAGATGTTGGGCGTGTATGCGCACGTGCAGGAGAATGTTGCCGTGTGGGAGCGCGTAGGAGAGCACTGGTGCGCAGGAGATTGGTGGCGCGCAGGGTGAGTGCTGGTGAGCAGGTGAGCGCATGGCGCGTGATGGAGCTATGCTCTTGTTGGAGCGTATGCGCATGTTGGCGCGTACACTCTTGATGCCCTATGTTAGGGTAAGGAGGAAGTGCTTTTCTTAAGTTTGTGACGAGAGCGCTTATAGTCTTGCAGTGAGACATCTCGTGAAGAGATAGAAGGCGAGAAAGAGCAAGAACAATTATGTCTCTTCCTGTGTCACTTGTGTCTCCGGCGAGAACGTCTGGGTGAAGAAGTGCTCTCTCTCTCTCCTAGTCTCCGAAGAGAGCGAGGACGATGAAGTGGAGGAGGAGGTGGTACTGCGATGTCCACTTCTACATACTTGGCAGGGGGGACCCTCAGAACACCTATGACCTCTGTAGTCATGGCAAAGAGAAAGAGGATGAACCTCCAGCGGTGACATAAAGGTGCCCAGAACACTTCCTCATAATAGAGGACATCACATCTAACAAAGAAAAAGAAAAAGGATTATTCAAAAAACAAAAAAGAAAGGCTAGTCTGCCAGGCAAATAAAGCAGGAGCGGCGGTGTTACCATTGTGACGACGGCTAGTATTAGATTGAAAGTAAAGCCTACCTGACACTTGCGCGCATTTTTGCCATGCACTGGCACGCATTGATGCGCACCAGTAGT
>NC_090754.1:98351120-98404401 GCF_036898095.1 Palaemon carinicauda | reverse complement strand
GCCAGAGCGAGCAGGAACACCGTCTTTCACGTGAGGTGGCGATCAGAGGCCTGGCATAGTGGTTCATAGGGGAAGCCATTTAGAGACCTGAGGACCTGAACCACGTTCCAAAGGGGAGGTCTTAGCTCTGCCTGGGGACAAGTAAGCTCGTAACTGCGTATGAACAAAGAAAGTTCCAACGAGGAGGAAATATCGACTCCTTTCGGTCTAAAGGCAAGACTCAAGGCTGAGCGGAAGCCTTTGACTGCCGAGACCGAGAGAAGCATTTCTTCCTGAAGGTATACAAGAAACTCCGCTATAGTTGGAACAGAGGCATCGAGGGGAGAGATACCCCTTCCACGACACTAACCACAGAAAACTGACCACTTCGCCTGGTAGACTGCCTCTGTGGATCTCCTGAGGTGTCCAGCCATTCTTTTCGCAACCGGTTGCGAAAAGCCTCTCTGTGTGAGGAAGTGCTGGATAGTCTCCAGGCGTGAAGTGGAAGCGAAGCTACGGCTTTGTGGAAGATGTTGGCATGTGGTTGTTTGAGTGAGGAGGTCGTGCTGTGGAGGGAGCTCCCTCAGGATCTCCGTGAGGAGATGCAGAAGGTCCAGGAACCATTCTGCGTGATGCCATAGCAGAGCTATGAGGGTCATTTGCAAGTTGTTGCTTGCTCATACCTGGTTGAGGACTTTTCTCATCAGACAGAACGGGGGAAACGTGTAAGCGTCCAGGTTTATCCACCATTGTTGGAAAGCATCTTGCCAAAGAGCTTGGGGATCCGGGACTGGGGAGCAGTGCAATGGGAGCCTGAAATTCAGGGCCGTTGCGAATAGATCCACAGTTGGGGAACCCCACAAAGTCAGGACTTTATTGGCTATCAGAGGATTTAAATACCACTCGGTGCCAACTATCCGAGTCGCTCTGCTCAGCTTGTCTGCTAGCACATTCCGCTTGCCAGGAATGGAGTGAGCTGATAGTCACCGAGTTGTCCACTGCCCATCTGAGTATCTCTACTGCAAGATGGCACAGCTGCTGCAAAAAGGTACCACCCTGTTTGCTTAGATAAGCTACTACCTTGGTGTTGTCGCTCATCAACACCACAGAGTGCCCCGCCAGGACCTGGTGGAACTTTTTGAGGGCCAGAAAGGCTGCCCTCATCTCCAAGAGATTTATGTGCTGGTACCTTTCTGATTCGGACCATTGGCCGGAGATGTAATGGTGCAGCACGTGAGCCCCCCAACCTTCTTTTGATGCATCCGAAAAAAGCATCAATTTCGGGGGAGAGACGAGAAGATCGACCCCTTTGCAGAGGTTCGGCTACACCAGCCACCACCTGAAGTCCGACTGTTCCTCTAGCCCTATGCGGACTAGGTGATCCCGGGAATCGGAGTGTTGGTTCCACTGGGATTTTAGTCGCCACTGGAGGGATCTCATCCTGAGGCGACTGTTGGGGACCAGTCGGGTCAGGGAAGAGAGGTGACCGAGAAGGCGAAGCCAATACTGCGCCGGGAGCTCTTCCCGACTGAGGAAGACCTGTGCTATCTTCCTCAGTCTCTGGATCCTTTCGTCTGATGGAAACGCTTTGTGCCTTACGGTGTCTAATCGCATGCCTTGGTATACCAGTTCTTGAGAGGGGAGCAGTGGAGACTTCTCGAGGTTTACCACGATCCCCAGTTCCTGGCAAAACCTCAGAAGCTTGTGTCGGTGGCGGAGAAGGGCCTCCGAGTCTGCCAGAATCAGCCAGTCGTCCAAGTATCTTAGGAGACGGATGCCGACTCTGTGAGCCCAGGATACTCTCGTGAATACCTGGGGTGCTGTGGAAAGACTGAAACACAGTACCCTGAACTGGTAATGCTTCCGATTGAACATGAATCTCAGATACTTCCCAGAAGACGGGAGAATTGAGATCTGGAAGTATGCGTCCTTTAGATCTAGAGTGCACATGAAGTCCTGGGGTCTTATCGCTTGTCTGACTGTGTCGGCCGTCTCCATCCTGAAAGGTGTCTGTTCGACAAACCTGTTCAGAGCCGAGATGTCGATGACTGGTCTCCAGTTTCCAGACGACTTTTTCACAAGAAAGAGTTGACTGTAGAAGCCTGGGGACCCGTCGAGGACCTCCTGGAGAGCGTCCTTCTCCAACATGGACTGAACTTCTGCCCTGAGGGCAAACTCCTGTGCGGATCCCTTCGCACAGGAGTTCGATGGAATCGGCACTCGAGTCAGTGGAGGGAGAGAGAGCGTGAACGGGATACAATACCCTGAACGAATCACCTCGACCGTCCAGGGTTCGGCCCCATGGTGAAGCCACTTCTGCCAGCAGCTTTGCAGGCATCCCCCCCACAGGTGGGCAAATGGGAGGATTGCCTGTCTTATTGGGACCGGCCTCCGCCGAATCCCCTCTTACCCTTTCCTCCACGAAAGGACTTTTTGCTGTGAAAGGCCTGCTTTGCACCCTTTTTACCCTGCTGTTTTGGGTCTCTAGCCCTTTTCGATTGCGGATTTTGCTGTGCTTTCCGCTGTGGCTGAGAGGGGTAAGGTCTAGCTGTTAAGACCTTTTGGATGAGGGAGTCCTGACTGGACTTCCTCCACCTCTCTGCCACCCGCTTGACATCCTCAGGATAGAACAAAGAATTGCCCTCGAAAGGAGCATTTCTCATGGTGCACAACCGGTTGTTCAAGCGCATGACAAGCAACAGGATGTTCACACATATGGCGCGCCATAGGATGAACCCGAGCGCCATGTTCGCCATTTTGTTTGCGCGCCAAGACGGTCGTGCGCGCCAAGACGGTCGTGCGCGCCAATTCGTTCGTGCACGCCGATCCGATCGAGCGCGCCAACTTGGTCGTGCGCACAGGAGCTCTCAGGTTGGTCAGAGAACTCACTGCTACGCTCACCCGAAGGTTCACGATAGCTTGTGTTGTGTGACCGCGAACGATCAACACAACGAGAGTTTGAAAACTCTCTGTCATAAAAAGAATGACTATGGTCACGAGAACCCGAAAGTTCAGCATGAACTGTGTTGCGCGAACCCGAAGGATCAACACAACGAGAAACCGAAGTTTCTCTGTCACGATACACCGAAGTGTTAGCGTGACTAAAGTTATGAGAGCCCAAGGGTTCAGCGTAACTCAGGTTACGAGACCCTGAAGGGTCAACGTAACGAGGAACCGAGGTTCCTCTGTCACGAGATCCCAAAGGATCAACGTGACAGACGGTACGAGAACCCGGAGGTTCAACGTTACAGTCGTTACGAAAGCCCGAGGGTTCAGCGTAACAGAAACCCGATGGTTTCAAGTCGCGAGAGCCCGAAGGTTCAGCGCGACTGAGACCCGAAGGACTCCTGCTGTCATGAGAACCCGCAGGATCAACATAATGAGAGCCCGAAGGCTCACGATCATGCCAGCCCAAAGGGTGATCGTCACGAGACCCCGAAGGGTTAACGTGAGGAGAACCAGCACGTTCATAAAGACGTTTCCTCACAGCCCGAGGAGGAGAACGTCCGGGGTGGAGAGGGGTTACCCACCCCTCCACTCTACGAACCTCCGGAGAGGAACATTTAACAGACCCCGCCCGAGGGGAAGACTGATTAAGGTCTACGGATAATTCCTCCGCAGGGGAGGAGAGTTCACCCAAAGGAGAAATACGCTTACAACAAGGTTCTCTTTCTGCCCCTGGAGGAGAACCTAAAGCGTAAGGAGATTGCCGATGCACAGAGGCAATCTTCTCTAGCGAACTAGAGATATGTTCCCCCGAAGGGGTAGCTTGCCTTGGAGAGAGCCCAGCCACCGGCCCTGGTGGGCTAGCTAACTCCTCGGCGTCGGAACCAGACTCTCGGCCTGACCGACGGGCAACAGCGCCTACGCCCAGAAGAGGAGGATTGACCTCTGCAGAGGAAGGACATGACCGCCTTCTATCTGCTCCCCTTTGGAGGAGTTCGAAGAGAACTTCCTTCGTAGGGGGACCATCAACACCCAGCGATGGCCACAAAGACACAAGTTCTGGAAAAGAACAGGCGCTCCCGGGGGGAAGAGAAGGAGCTAACTCACTGGGGGAGCCACCACCTTCGTCTATCCCACAAGGTTGACCTGGAGTCACAAGCCCTGCGCTACTGCTCGACCATGCCCCGGAAGGGCCTGGTCGAGGATTAGCTTCGGGAAGAGATATGGGCGTAGAGGAAGTAGAAGCTCGCGATTTCTTCGATTTCGAGGAAAACCCCGAAAGCGAAGATTCGCGTTTAGACTTCTTCTTCTTACGCACAAACCTCTCCCACTGGGAAGCAGGCCACTCCCTACACTCGGAACAGGTGTTGTCCCGCGAACACTAAGTTCCCCGGCAAGCCAGGCATAAAGGGTGTAGGTCTGTCTACACGGACGACATGAAGGTGTCGCAGCGGCGGCCTTCAATCCCTGGACATGTCCCCATAGCGAGACAATAACCAAACACACACCAAATACACACAAAAGAAAAGGGAAAAGTAATAAAGTCAAGGCAGTTTGTTTAACGGGAGAGAGAGACGGCACGTCCACACTCTACCGAGCCAAAAGTAAAAGTGGTTACTCAACCGACAGGTGTGAGTGAGCGGGGTAGCTAGTCTACCCCAACCCCCTCCCGCTAACTAGCGGATGGGGTAATTATCCCTCACTAAAATTGTCTTGGCTGGTTTTCAGCGTTGCCGAAAGAAATACCCTATAAATAGCGAAGGTTTGTATCTGTGTCGGAACAAAAAGCATTTATGGTGTACGACAGCGTCCATAATGGCCGCCTCCGGTGATGGCTGTGCTCTGCTAAACACATTTAAATATACTTTAATTTAAAAAAAAAAAAAATTTTAATATATTTACCTGGTAGTTCTTCCATGTTAGATTTAGCATAATTCTCTCATGTGCCCTCTGCATTGTTCGTAATTTAAGGGAAAGCTTTTTTTGTTAGATTCCAAGGATAGAAGGATAGAAAAACAGCTAAATGGATACATCAAAAAACTAAAGTAATGGATATCCTTGAAACCATTAGCAAGCTCAAATGGAACTGGGCGGGGCACATTGCCAGGATGACAGACAACCGATGGACATCACGAACAACCTTCTGGACACCCCGAGGATACACAAGAAACCGAGGAAGACAAAGAACCCGCTGGCGAGATGACTTAGACCAACATAAGCAACAGTGGCACAGAATAGCTTGCAATAGAAATCTGTGGAGGAACCTGGGGAAGGCCTACATCCAACAAAGGACTTTTGAAGGCTGAAATGATGATGATGATGATGACCTGGTAGTTACATATGTATAGCTTTAATCCTGCATTTCGTCGGGCGCACGGCAGTAATTCAAACTTCGCGGCAATCACCGCCAGGTGAGCATGTGGTCATAACTGAGCGCCCTCTCAGTAGGTAACTGGAACCATTCCCAACATTCCTCAGAAATTCCGTGCCCATGTTTTCAGAGGGGAGGAGAGAGAGACCTTTTATATATGTAACTACCATGCAAGTATATTTAAAAATTTATTTCAAAACAAAAATATCATTTTTGAATATGTAACTTCCCTGGTAGTTACATATATATAGCTGATTGACACCATTGGTGGCGGGTTAGAAAACCTCAACCCCGTCGGGGATTCATATAATTATTAATAGCTACAAATTAGCTGTACCAATAATCTGGTTTGTACCTGATATGGAAGCTGGCTTCATAGTTATGCTGTTTCATTGCCTGCATTCCTTAAGAGACTCAGCGATCCACACAGGGGGCTGTAAAAGTCTCTGTGGGGCTCCCACAAGGTCCTCAACCTTAACGTGGCTAGACCTCCACCCTTGCAATCCTGGCATACCTGATAAGGAAGCTGGCTTCATAGGTTTTTATGCCTCATTTGCCTGCATTCCTTGAGAGACCCAGCGATCCACCCAGGGGGCTGTAGAAAGTCTCTGTGGGGCTGTCACACGGTCCTTGACCTTAACATGACTAGACCACCTACCTTGCCATATTGGCATAACCGTGGACAATGATCTGACCACCTGACCCATTAACACACTAAAAACACATTCAATAAAACCTAACCTAGACTTGCATCCCAGGCCGTGGAAGGTTGCAACAACCTTCACAGACGACCTATGAGAACAAGTTCAAGAAAAGGTAAGGGTAAAAACAAGGTTATAGGTCAGAGGCAATAGTAACTTCTCCAAGTATGGCGCTGGAGGCAATGTACGGACCCAGGAAACAACAATCCTCATATTGGGTCTGTACCTTTTTAGGTAACAATCTGCGAAGATTGATTTCCTTCGCCAGAATATCGCTTCCAAAATCGTTTTTATAGACTTGTTGTGTCTATAAATCATCGAAGTTGTCACAGCTTTACTTCGTGTGCTTTGACTTTGAGGAATGGGAAGCTTTTCTCGTCACAACTCTGGTGAGCTTCCCTTATTAAATCCTTGATGAAGAATGAATTGAATTGATGAAGAATGCCAGTGCATTCTTTGACAAGGGTAGCGAGCACCAGAGGTTATCTGCCTGTCCTCTCAGGTTTCTGGTTCTCTGCAGACAAAATCTTTTAGGGCTCTTACTGGACAAAGGTCTCTCTCCTTTTCCCGTCCTACTAAATGAGATAACCCTGGAATGGTAGAGGATCTGGGCCAGGGTTGCGGAGGATTCTCGTTCTTGGGGAGAAAACTTTGTTGTAGAGAGCAGATTGCATTCTCTCCATTGAAGCCCATCTTTTTGCTAATGGCTTGCAATTCCTCTATTCTCTTGGCTGTCACCAACGCAACCAGGAATAGGCTCTTCTTAGTAAGATCCTTCCATGGAGCCTTGTCAAGAGATTCAAACATGCTCGAGGTTAAAAACATCAGGACTACATCCAAATTCCAAGATGGGGTTGGGTTGTCCTTCCCTAAGCGGTCTGAGGATCTTAGAAGGTCCGAGAGATCCTTGTCTCCTGACACGTCAATATGTCTGTGACGGAAGACAGAGGCTAGCATGTTACGGTATCCTTTGATGGTTGATACTGCTAGTTTCTTTGTGTTGTTAAATGTAGCAGAAAAACTGCCAATTGAGTTAAAGAGGTATTGGAAGAGGACTGCAATTGCTCTTGTAGCTTTCCTAGAAAAGCCCTTCGCTCTTGCCAGTTTTCCGATAGTCAAAAGGCAGTTAGATGAGAACGAGGAGATTTGAAGGAATCTCTCTATATGTGCCTGTCTGAGATCATTCCGACAGGATAACGACCCTAAGATGTCTACTAGCCACTCTATCACTTCTGTGATCCAGGGTCTCATGGGCCCAAAAAACCAGTAGGAGAAAACACACGCCTCGTCTTGCCTGCTTGCGTCTAGCATGTTGCGAGGGAGCGTCATGCATGCCTCCAGTCTGCTGCGAGGAAGCGCCATGCTTGCGTGCGTCCTGCATTCGTCCCGCATGCTGCGAGGGAGCCTCATGCTTGCGTGCGTCATGCATGCATCCAGCATGCTGCGAGGGAGCGTCATGCATGCGTCCAGCATGCTGCTGCTGTTGGGAGCTTCCTCGGTTTGCGACTTGTAAACGTCAACAGGGACGTAATGGACCATTGAAGCTCTGACAGGCATGCTGCTTGCAGTGAGCCTGCTCTATGACGTTCGCGATCTTGACGCGGAACGGAACTATCATGGTTATGCGGGCGTTGTTCGACTCCCTGAACTTCTTCATGACTCTGTCTAGGATCCTGAATGGGGGGAAAGGCATACGTGTCTAGTCCTTCCCACTTCATGAAGAAGGCGTCCACTGCCACTGCTTCCTGGTCTGGGACTGGAAAGCAGTAAACAGATAACCTCCTGTTCTGCATCGGAAAGAGGTCTATTGATGGTTCTCCCCCCAGATTCCAAAGCCTGCTACACACCTGGTGAAGCAGGGTCTATTCCGTCGTGCCTGTCTTCCTCTGCTGAGAAAATCCACTCTGACATTCTTCTCTCCTTCTATGAAGCAGGTTATCAGAGATATATTGTTCACTTTTGCCCACAGCAGGAGATCTTGCTGCCTCGTAAAGGGAATCCAAACGAGTGCCTCCCTGTTTTCTGATGTAAGCCAACGCTGTGGTGTTGTCTGCGTTGACCTTTACTAACTTGTTTTTGGACCTCCTCCTGGAAGTGTATTAGCACTAGAAGAATGGCAAACAGTTCCTTCACGTTTATGTGCCACTTCTTGTGTTGGTCTTCCCATAGACCCGAGATCTCACCCTTCCCCAGTGTTGTATCCCACCCACATGTCTGATGCATCTGAAAACAACACTAGGTCGGGGTTCTTCTGATGAAGTTCGAAGCTTTCTAGTAACTTGTTGGGGTAGTACCACCAACTCCCCTGATTCCTGATTCACAGAGGGATCGGAATCCACGTCTCTAGGTCTTGGTCTCTTGTCCAATAACTAGACAGATGGAACTGAAATGAACGTAAATGTAATCACATGTAGATCCTCCAGACACTTTCCTACAACCTTGCTTTGATTAGCCAGTCGTCCAGGTACATCAAAATTCGTACCCCTTCTAGATGTAACCAGGGAGCCACGTTCGATACCTCCTCATGTGAAAACGTAAGGGACTGTGCTTAGTCCAAAACAAAAGTGCTCTGAACTGAAAAGTTATAGCGTGATGTACAAATTTCAGATATTTCCTGTAGTTTGGGTGAATTGAGACAAGAAAAACCATGTCCTTCTATCGACACCATCCAGTCTCCTAGTCTGGTGTCTGCTAGGACTGACGCAGATATTTCCATAGCAAACTTGACTTTGCACACGAACTAGTTCAGTGGACTTACGTCCAGAACAGGTCTCCAATACCCCGAGTTCTTGGGTGCCAGAAAAATTCTGTTGTAAAATCCCTCTGACGAAGGGTCTTCTACCACTTCTATTGCTGCTTTTGACAGCATCTGGTTTACCTGCTCTTGAAGAGCTGTTGCCAGTAGTGGGATACTTGTGTCTGGAGATTGAGTTCACTTTTGGGGTCATGGTTGCTGTTTGGGGTTACGAGGTTGCCCTCCAGCAACCATTCTCTGTCCTCTTCTAGAAAGGCTCTCCCACAAAAGGGCTGACGCGAGTGAGGAGCTTCCTTCTCCTTCCTGGCTAAAAAGTTAGCCGGAAGACTTTCCTCGCAGTCCTTGTAATAAGATCTTGCGTTGCTTGTGCGTAAGAGCTGCCGATAAGTCCTTCACTAGCTCTGAAGGGAAGAGGTATTGGTTAAGGGAGTATACAAGAGCTCTGCTCTCTCAGCGAGAGTCAATCCTGACGACAGGAAAGAAAAACAGCATAGGTCTTTCTTAATAATACCTGCTGTGAAAAAGGGGGGTGAGTTCGACCGACCCGTCCCTCACGGCTTATCGAGACAGGCAAAAAGGTGCATCCGTCTCCTTCTTATCGTCTGTGACGTCTGCGAGGACTCCTAGAGTCCAGTCCATCAAGCTGAAGATCTCGATTGTTCTGAAGAAGCCCTTCAGCAAGTGATCCATCTCTGACGTGGACCACATCACCTTAGCCTTAGTCATGTCTGAACTACGTGACGCATCAACGAGTTGGAGAAGTCTCCCTGGGAGGAAGGAACTTCCAAACCGAGAACCTCCCCAGTCTCGTACCACACACTGGATCTAGAAGCCAATCTCGTAGGGGGGAAGGAAAAGGTTGTGTTCTAGTTCCTTCTCTCGAGAATCCAATCGTTCAGAGTCGAAAAAGCCCTCTCAACCGATCTGGCTAATACTGTTTCCTTGAAAGAGGAAGGTTCCTGGGGTCTACCCTTCAAAAACTGCGAGGGCAGGCTCCGAGGTACAGCCTGTTGAAAAGTCCTCCAGATATAAGTCCGCTAGAACGGCAAGTAAACTTTTAAGAACAGCTGCATGAAGAGTTTTCTGTGTTTCCTAATCTGAGATCTCCTCTAAAGGGTTAGCAATCTCCGATGAAGAATCCTGTTCGTGTGCGTTCAGCATGCGTCCAGCATGCTGTGAGGTTGCGTCAAGATCTTTGCCACCTCCCGTAACGCGTCCAGATTGCTGCGAGGGAGCATCAATGAGCGCTGCAGCTCGCGTGCGTTCTTGCTGCGAGACCGCGCTCGTAACTATGACGTTTGCGATCTGGACGCGGGGAAGCGTACCGCTCGCATGCGTCCAGCAAGCTGCGAGGAAGCATCCTGCTCGCGTGTGTCCAGCATGCGTCCTGCATGCTGTGAGGGAGCGTCAAGATCCTTGCGGCCTCCCGTAACGCGTCCAGATCACTGCGAGGCAGCGTTCATGAGCGCTGCAGCTCGCGTGCGTCCTTGCCGCGAGACCGCGCTCGGAACTATGACGATCGCGATCTCGACGCTTGGTTCAATGACGAGCAACTCTCTTCTTGTCTAGCAGGAAGGGAAAAATGTAAAACGCCAGCCTCGTCTGGGAGCTGCGTCAACCGACGGCGAGGATAACACTTTTACCTCGCCTTTCCAATGGCAAGGGTGAGCGTCCTGGGAAGCGTTCAACAGGTACGCTCGAGGGCACGACTGCTCAGGGGCTAATGCCTCTCGCCTCCCTTCCCCTTTCGACTTTCCTTCTCCCAGGGGTTGGGGAACATGGAAGAGGTCCCGGACTAGGAGAACGACAGGTCCGAGGAGCCGTACCCTCCACAGCACTGTGTCATGTTTGCATGCCACTGAACACTAGCACTTTTAACTATTTCACATCAGAACATAATTAGAACTGCCCGTTGCGAGAGATTATACAGTACTCTTTAGCCAAGGGCTAGAATGAAAATACAATAGGTTATCCGATTAACATCAGTATTCTCAATATCGAAAAATTAAATAACGATACAAAGTATTGTGAAACTGTAACGATCGACATGAGTGCTACGTAGCGTAAATTGACTGTACGCTAGTGAAAAACTCTGGATAAATCAATGATTAACTAAAAGAAGTACTGTATACTAATAGGACAAATATTTACATAAAAATAATATATTTCCCTAAATTAAAAAAATTAAAATACTAATATTACCTCGCCTTAGTAAGTTAGTATTTTTTTTCATTTCTTGCAAGGCAAAGAAAAGAATTTACATATTTGCAAGTCATACTACGTAGTTTACGTCACATGATTTGTGACGTCAAAGCGATGGCGGACTGATTTCCTTCAAGGCATACAGATCCAGCCCTGCTAAGAGTTTACGTCACATGATTGGGACGTCATAGTGTTTTTCCTTCCACCATCATATTTTTAAGAGTTGTTCGTTAGTTTATTAAAGTAGGGGGAAAAATTCCTTGATCCTATCCATTTCAAGCTTACAAACATAGTGATCATATTCCAAAGGAAAAAAAAAAAAAATGCACACATGCTCTCTGCATTTATACATACTGTGTGGGGATCAAGAGCAGCTTTTGGTAGCCGGTCTAGTCCTACACACAAAAATTAACAAAAGAGGTAAACAATGGGTACTTCACCAAATTTGTAGATAAAGTAAACCACATCGAAACGAATTTCCGACGTGTTGACTTGATCAATGGCAGGGAATTTCTGAGGAATGTTGGGAAGAGTTCCAGTTACCTACTGAGAGGGCGCTCAGGTATGACCACCTGCTCACCTGGTGGTGATTGCCGCGAAATTTGAACTTCTGCCGTGCGCGCCTCGAAACGCGGGATTAAAGCTATATGTATGTAATTACCAGGGAAGTTACATATTTAAAATATGCTAATTTAACTGTGAGAAGGGAGCTAAAAATTATACACAGGAAAGATTAAATACTCAACTTTCAACTTTCCAGAGGATGAAGAAGCTGGAGAATGCATGGTAAAAATCCTGGAATAGTAACAAAACCGAGAGCAAGAGGGAGATACACTGTGCTTAATTGGCTACTATTAAAGGAATGGGTTACTCCGTGTTGCTCCGTAGTAGTACGGGAAAGGGAATTCACCGGGTAACCTTGATTTCAGCTCCCCTTCATTTTCGCCACTCTTCCCCACCCAGAGCAAAAACTCTATTTGGGGTGAAGATTGACATGTGTCATATCAAGAAATACGTCCCCTCATATTATGCGATATCCTTAAGAATTTTCTTAAGGATAATCGCGCCAGGAGTTAGAATTCTGGAGACCTGTGGTCAATTCTCTGGGAGTATCACTGTATCTAAATATCCCTTAGAAAGCTGTCTAAACAAACCTTCCATCAGGACAACATGGCTGAGCCCAAAAAAGTATTCAAGGACCCGTGGGTATATTCCCAAAGGTAATGGGCAGTGAAGGTTGTCTGACATATTCAGTCTACTGCTTTTAAGACTAGTGCCACTAACAGATTCTTGCTGAATGCTAGGGTGGAGCCCATGCCCCTAAATTGGTGAGCCCGTGTCCGGGATGCTGCTTTTATCTCCTTACTGATTGCAGGCTAGGCACGTGTGACAGTCTCACAAAACCAGAAAGTAGCAGTGTTTTTGGGCATCTTCTTCCCCCTTCTGGTGCTCTGGCCTAAGACTCTGAGTTCTCTTTAGGTACTGCCACAGTGCTCTCACAGGCCAGAGAAGCATCATCCTGGTCCCCGCTAGTCTCTTCGTAGAGGGGATGGAGAAGGAACCAAATCTGGGAGTGGACAGCTGGGTTCTGGGTCTTGGCCATGAATTCCAGAATAAAGGTGGAGACTTTCTTCCATCCTTCATGATGAAACATTGCATAAGAAATGCCATGAAGCTTGCCTACTCGTTCCTCCGGAGCTAAGGCTAGCAAAAAGACAGACTCTAGAGTCAGATCTCTTGTCTGATGCCCAACTCAATGGCTTATATGAGGCAAGCATAAGAGACCTTGGGTGATATCCAACTTAGGGATTTGAGCTCCTGGTAAAGATAACACTACTCGAAGCATTTAACTGTTACCGAGTGCCCTGCCAAACAGTGGTGAAATACTTGCAGAGTTAGGAACACTATTTAGATTTCCAACTGGCTAAAATGCACATCCCTGAGGCAGTTTGGTTCCTTAGGTGTCTGACCCACCCTCTGTGAACATCAGCATGTCTGGAATGGAAGATTGATTGATTTAAAGTTTTCAGACATCCTGACATCTAAGGTCATTGACGCCGGTAACATTTAATTTATGCATACAAAAATAAAAAATAAAATAAAATAAAAAATTAAAGAGTATTCAATTAAAATCATAAAAGTTGAATGTCATAAAAGTTAAATATTTTTTAGAAGACCTGCTTCTGAAATAAATCTAAAAATGCCACTTGCATGGTAGGACACATCATTTCCAAGAATCTAGGCAAAGATGAACCTGCCACCCTCACCTCGAGCCTCAAACAAATATCTATTCCTTAAGTTGTTATAATTGGGGCATTCGGTCAACAAATGCCTTACTGTTAGAGGTACTAAATAGTCGTCACAATACGGTTGGTGTTGGCCCTTTAGCACAAACTCGTGTGTCAATCGAATGTGACCAATACGGAGACGACAAAGAGACGTCTCCCATTTTCGGGGCATCATATTATACCTCCAAGGAGATATGTCATTTGTTATCTCTCGCATTTTATTGCCATCTTGACTATCCCATTGCTGTTGCCATTTATTGAAAACCAATTTCTTGATGTCAGGTAAGAAATCATTACAGGGAATGGGATACCTTCTTGGCAGCAACTCGGATGCAGCCTTCTTAGCCAGTGAATCTGCCTTCTCATTCCCAGACACACCTACATGTGCTGGAACCCAATAAAATTGAACTGTTATACCTCTCCGTCCAATAATGAAGAGCCATTCTAAAATCTTTAAAATTAGAGGGTTATTAGAATTAAAAACTTCCATAGCTTGAAGGACACTCCTTGCATCACTAAAAATTGTAAAATTACCCTCCTTCTCCAACGCTATTTTCTCAATAGCGGTTAATATGCCATACAGTTCGGCAGTAAATATGGAAGCGGTCAGAGGAAGTGCACCTCTACAATTAAAACCATTACTATGTACTCCAAATCCAACGCCAGCATCAGATTTGGAGCCATCAGTATAGATAAAGGTTGATCCTCTATGTTCTTTAACATGTTCATTAAAATGAGACCTGGCTTCTAGGTCTGACATATTCTTCTTATCTCCAATAAAATATTTACAAAAAGATATCTATGGTAACTTCCATGGAGGCGTTGATGATATCTTGAATGGAAGTACCTTATCTCTAATTATATCCAGACTATTTAATAATCGTTTCACCCGAAAGCCATAGGGTTGAGGAGATTTTGGGTGCAACTCAAAGTATGATGCGTGTCTTACAAGGTTTGCAGTCTGAAAGGCTAGAGAGTTAGGGAGTCTTTGCAATCTAAACCAATACCGAAAAATGGAAGACATTCGGTAAAGGTCTAGAGGTAACTCTCCAGCATCAACGAGGAGACTTGGGATAGGTGACGTTTTAAAAGCTCCAGTAGACAATCTAATACCTGCATGATGTATCGAGTCTAATATTTTTAACCGGCTTGGGGTGGCTGAAGAATATACCTCACAACCATAACTAATTTTGGAAAAAATCAAGGCCTTGTATAATTTTAAAATAGTATTGCGGTCTGCCCCCAATGATGTATGGGACAATACTTTTAAGATATTCAGAGCTTCAACACATTTAGCTTTTAATGCTTTTAAGTGAGAAACCCATGTAAGCCTACAATCAAATATCAAACCTAAAAATTTAGCTTCTCTTACACACGGTATCCGTTGACCTTTAATGTATATATCCGGGTCTGGATGTACTCCCCGGATACGACAAAAATGGACAATGGTAGTTTTACTTGTCGAGAACTTAAATCCATTCATGTCAGCCTACTGGATAATTTTATCAATAGAGAGTTGGATTTTTCTCTCAACCATTGCCATTCTAGTGCCAGCAAATGATATTGAGAGATCATCCACAAATAATGTTGAGAGAACATCCTGGGGAATGGCTGAGGATATCCCATTGATTGCTAGTGCAAAAAGGGTTACACTCAGCACACTACCCTGAGGAACTCCTTCTTCCTGGCACTTACTCTCTGATAGTTTCCCCCACTCTCACTTGAAAAACTCTACGTGAAAGAAAGGCCTGAATAAATAGTGGCAGCTCTCCTCTCACTCCCAATTCATGAATGGTTTTAAGAATACCATATCTCCATGTGGTATCATATGCCTTTTCAAGGTCAAAAAATACTGTAACATGGTGCTGTTTGGAAGCAAAGGCTTCACAAATAGAAGATTCATGTCGTATCAACACATCGGTCGTTGAGTGCATTTTTCGGAATCCACATTGAATCGGTGATAAAATACCTCTCTTTTCAAGGTACCATATCAGCCTTGCATTGACCATCTTCTCCATGATTTTACATAAACAAGATGTCAATGCAATAGGACGATAGTTTGCTGCTAAAAACTTGTCTTTACCGGGTTTTAAAAAGGCTAAAATAATGGCTAGTTCCCAAACACTTGGGTAACTATGATCATGCCATATTCTATTAATAATGCTTAAAATAAATAGCTTTGTATTAAAATGTACATGTTTAATCATTGCATATGGAATTCCATCGGGTCCAGGGGCTGTATCTTTGCAATGAGCAAGTGCGGAATCAAATTCTCTTACAGTGAAAGGAGAATTATACGACTCTTCCCTTCTTGTTGCAAAATTTAAAATTTTCTTTTCTTCAGTGCTCCTATACTGGTGACCAGGGGCTCCTTCACACTTGCTGGATACATTTGAAAAATGATTAGCCAGGGCATTGCTAACTTCATTTGCTTCAGTTACATACTGGCCATTCACCCTCAACACTGGTGGTGGGTTGGGGGTGAATTTACCAGCTATCTTTTTTACTTTCCTCCACACAGAAGATGGTGGTGTTCTACTGTTAATGGAGGAAACAAAAGACATCCATGACTGGCGCCTTGCTTCTTTCAAGGCACGACGGAACTGTGCTCTACATTTCTTGTACATAATTAAATTCTCATCAGTTCTGCGTCTACGCAATCGTGTTAGAGATCTTCTTGTGGTTCTGTGGAGTGCAGTCAGTTCTGAAGACCACCACGGGACTGGTCGTTGTTTGATAAACCCTGTTGTTTTGGGAATTGAATTGACTCCTGCTGTATGAAGAGTTCCATTCAGTAGGTCTATGGCATCATCAACACTTTCAAACTGTTCTGCTCTCGCTTCGATTTCACTTAGCTCAGAAAATTTAACCCAGTCTGCCTTGTCTAGATTCCAACATGGCGATCTTTGCAAAGGCGGACCCTTGTTGGTGTTTATAATGATTGGTGCATGGTCACTAGTATGCCAATCATCTAATGTCCTCCAATTAAAATCAAGAAGGCAGTTAGAGCTTGCAATTGAAAAGTCAATGCATGACAAAGTACCTGTCTGAACATGGAAGTGTGTGGGCTCTCCTGTATTAAGGAGTCCCACATCCTCATTCTCCACAATTGATGAGATAATATTGCCCCTTGTGTTGGCCAAAACATCACCCCATAAAGGATGTCTACCATTCATATCTCCCAGTAAGAGAAAAAGTTGAGGGAGTTGTTGAATGACCTCTGATAAATCATCATATAAAATATTGTCATTTGGAGGCAAGTACAGAGAGCATATTGTATATTTTCTCCCTATATCAATTTGTACAACAACTGCCTGCAGGGTTGTACGTATAGATATAGGTATTTGGGGAACATCTCAACGAATGTACATGAGACTTCCGCCATGGCTTCCTACTCCGTGATCATAAGGTGTCCTATAACTAATATATTCGCGAGGACAAGGGGTATTAGCATCAAGCTTGCTCTCCTGGAGACATACAATTATGGGGGAATGCTCATGAATTAAGAGCTTAAGTTCTTCATATTTGGCCCTCAAACCCTGACAATTAACTATGTATTATTTTCTGGAAGACATCTTTGATGAGGTCTTCCCATTGACAGTTTTTGATTTGACAATATTTTCTGTAGGCTTTTTAAGTTTGGGTCTTGATAAATTAGGTTTTATATTAGCTTTTTCAGTATTGTTGTTACCTAATTCTTGTAGGGGATGGTGGACCTCCACTTGAATTTTTGATTGATTCAAGAAGTTTTCCTGTTGATCTGAAATATCAACAGGCAAAACATCATATCTATTTGATGTCATAACTTTGGTGTTTTTAATGGATGGGGGTGAGAGAGATGGAGGTCTCTCCTTTTTCCTATTGACAGGTGGTGATTTATTAGGTTTTGATGTTTTCCCCACTACAGGCGCACCTGATAATTCTGTTTCATGTGGAACCTCCATCAAATCAGGCAAAGATATAGCCTGAGAGAGGTTAGTATTATCCTTTGTAGTGGGGGACAAAGGTTTACTAGAGGTGAGAAAGGTCTTACGTGATATTCTTGCCTTATCCTCTAGAATTCTATCAGAAGTTGGCAAATTTCTTTTCTGGGGAATAGAGGCAGTATTAGGTGGGTTGGATGTCTCCTGCCTCATTTTTTCTCCCGATTTCAATACTTTTGCATAACTTGCTGATTTACTCAATAGTCTCTTGGCATGCCCCACACTTATGTGTTCAATACTGGATTTATTGAGAGCAGCCTCTTCCAATTTATATTGCTGGCAGTTCCTATCCGTAGATTTGTGATTCAAATTGCAGTTTATACAATTGGGCTCTAGTGTACAGTCTCCATGGTAAACATTAGAGCATGTACTACACATTTTATCATTCTTACATACTTTAGATGGATGCCCATATCTAAAGCAATTAAAACATTGCAGCGGCTTCTGCTTAAAAGTTCGCACTTTAATTCGTTCATTCTCTATGTAAATGTGGAAAGGCACATCAGCATCCTGGAAAGTCAGGATAATCATTGACGTTCCAGGGACTTTATGCACTTTCCACACAGTTAAAGGACACATGGCCAATATCTCCTCTTCTGTGAATTCATATAAGTCTCTATTAAAAACTACTCCCCTTCCATAACTGAAGTTTAGATGGGGTTTCACATCCAGCTTTATGTCTTCGTTATCTGTATTTAAATTGGAAAGTATAACCGATTGAGTTTCTGATTTGGCACTTATTAGGAAACTGTTCTTTCCAAACCGAGATATATCTCCTGGTGCGATAGTACCTACTTTCTTTTGAAGAAATTTACATATTTTGAAATAATTTCCAGTACGCCCTTTTGATTGAGCAACAAGCCACTTTGGTGGTTTTGGCTTTCTCTGGGAAGGTACAACTACCTCTATACTTTTATCAATCCAATCTGCAGGCTTATATACATCCAGATTCTTAGGTACCCGATCGCAAAGAGCACCCTTGAAATTCAAATTACTGATTTTAATATTTATATCATTGATAGCTTTGAATGCTTCATTATGATTATCAAATGATATCCATGAATCCCATTTGTCACCTTCAAGCCTCATTCTAATTTCCCTGATGTGACCATAACATTGAAATAATTTATATAGAACATCGTAATTGGTTTCAATGGGGATCTGAGTGACGTGAAGGATTCGCAAATTCTCCATATCACCCAAATTACTTTGTTTTTGAACATAAATAGCATGGTCCTTTAGAGTTTCCGGATCGTCAACAGAGGGGTTAGTTTTTGGAGTAGAAGCAAGCCGGGTTATCCACCTCTTATCGGAGGATTTCAGTCCTCCTATCCCATGTGGCCCAACACGAGAAGAGGCTTCAGCGGGGACCAGTCCTTTATTAGAGAGGGGCTGCCTCTCTTAAGGTGGGCGTACACTGGTCAGTGGGGGTAGTTAGCCCCTCCCACCGACGACTCCAATGCCTAGCATCACCCATTACCCACAAATATGGGCGACTTAAAACCGGATCATTGGAGCCCGACTCTTAACAGACTTAGTCTGCACCCAATGGGGTCTGCCAGAGGGTGATGGCGTCTAAATTTGTACAGGTTGAGATGGTATGACATCCATCCCACCCTGCGCCAAATCCAAAGCAGCAGTCAAAACCTAAGTTGTACAAGCTAAAGTCGTTAACAAGTTCATGCCCAAGAGGAAGAGATGGGAGAAAATAAGAAGTAATCAAAAGAACGGAGAGAAAGTGCTGACTAATTTAGTTGGATCAACAGTTGGGCACAGAGGTCCAGTGGGGAAGTAGTTCCCATTGTTCATTAGAGCCCAACTGCTAATCCCTAAGCCCCCCATCCTCATCAAGGCTTCAGCATCTGGGGGGACTGGAATGGAAGAGTTAAGAGTGGAATTCCCCTGGTGAGGTTTAGTCACTCAACCGCCCAGCAAGATCGTCTTGTACTTCATGTTCACTCGAATGAAACAGTAAGGGAGATGGGTGGTTACCAATCAGTTGTACTTCAGATCCCACTCAAGTGATCGCTGGTGAAGGCGTCTGTGAGGAACAAATTCCTTTAATAAGGCAAGATGTCCCAGAAGACATTGCAGGAACAGTGACATAACCTCACTTACTGTTTAGGGCCACAGCTTTCAGTGTTTTTGAGGGGTAAGTCTGGAATATCCATGGGTTCAAGTGAAGGGAGGGTGAAGATCAGTAAAAGGTAGGTGCTATCCATCCTATAGAACTTCCACCAGGCACTGTCCTGTATCGTGTTACTACCATGCTGTTCAATGGCATGACAGGCATCTCGCTATTAGTGACAGGTGGAAGAGTAGACTTCTAACTTCAACGTCATCTTCCCCACTTCTTACCTAAACAAGGAATTTCAGGCCCTTGCAACTCAAAGGTAATCTAGATCATTGAGGGGCACTAAAAAGCAGATCCATGACTGTCAGATCCCCTACACAGGACTTCATTGCCGTCAAGAATGATTATAAGAAAGTCAATAAACAAACACTGTCTCAGAGTTCTCTGCCTCTGCCAGCGCCTAACCAGAGTAGGGCACTGTTGGGCCATTGAAGCCCAGGACTACTTCTCTCTTGACTCGCACCTCAAAAGTGTGTGCATTCCTCAAAGGGTATGCTCAACTTGGACCAAGAACAGAACAGAGAGAACACCAAGAAGAGGTTGAAAGGCAAGATGGTCAACAACCAGATTCCCCATCATGAAGTATTATGTACTGTATTTCACGTGTGATAAGACGCTACAAGTGGTAAGACGCACCCTTTAATTAGGAAAGCAGTTTTAGAAAAAAAAATAAAGATTTTAAAAACTTCTTAGCAGAAATCCATGGTCAGCGACTCTTGCGTGATTATTGTCTGGCACAGTAACTTTTCTTATTTTGGGTGTATTATGAAATGTTCAAGTTAATATTTATTAGCTATATGCCGATTATCCCAATTCTATTACATATTCTTAAAAGAAACAACTAAATCAGTCGTAGTTTCCACCACAACAACACGTTTACTCATGTGCTTGAAGTTTCAAGCGTTGTTTACATGAAAGCAGCGTTGCCAAAGGTTCTTTATAAAATTTTGGTAAAGATGTAAAATTCTAGTGATATTTCCAAAATTCCTCATATACCCTATAAATATTCACACAAAATGTAGTTATTGATTATAGAAATCTATAAATTCTTTTAGGTGGAATACTTTCGCTAGCGTTTTATGTGATTCTGGGTCTAGTTACTTTTCTGCTACCTTAGTAATACTGCACTCAACTAACAGAAGTTTTTTTCCAAGGACGTATTTCAGAACTCGGGCAACAAACGGATTTTGAGCGAAGCGAAAAATCTATTTTTGGGTGAGATGGCCATGTCGTCCTGATGGAAGTTCCTAAAGGGTAGCTTCCTAGGGTATATTACAACTACGGCGATATTCCCAGAGAATTTACCTTAAGGTACCCAGAATTCTAACTCCTGGAGCGAATATCCCTAATGAAAGTACCAGGGATATCGCGAAATATCAGAGGACGTATTCTTGACACGCCACATGGCAATCTGCACCCCAAACAGAGATAACACTTCGAAGGGGTCAATTGGCAAGAAAACGAAAACGAGAAAGAAAAAGGAGAGCCGTTCGCAAGGCTCTCTCTTCTCCCGTTTCGTAAGCGTGCATTGCGCCGATCCTGGCGCCATCTGTATTCCTTGTAGCGATACACGAGGTGCTACAGATACTGTATGTAGGGAGGGGTCCTACAGCCCTTTCATAGAAAGGGAAGGGCAGGTCCATCAGGACGACATGGCCATCTCACCCAAAAATAGATTTTTCGCTTCGCTCAAAATCCGTTTTTTGGGCTCAAGCCATGTCGTCCTGATGGAAGTATACCAGAGCATTACTGTATCTGTGGATTCTCAGAACGTGCCGTACTCCCCAGAGGTATTTCCCCGGTCGACTAGACCTAGAGACCTAAGATGTTACCGTTATACATCTTTTCTACTAACCATAAACCATGTTAGAGCTTCCTGCCCCCTACAGGGAAGAGTCCTACTAGACTCTGGAAAAGTCTCGAAGAGTACATATACCTATGTATGAATACCAGGCAAGCCAATATAGTGGTCTCACCCTATATTAAGTAAAGCATAGTTTGTAAAGAACCACTGCGTCAATATGAAATATCGACCAGTTCTCCACTCAATACTTGTATTGGACAAAGGTTTATATCCGCATAGGAGGAAACTTGTAAATCCGCCACCGTCCCCTTATGGGACGGAGTCCTCCCGCTAAGGGAAAGCATAAACCAATGTAACATTAGCTTGCATAAAGGAACAATCTATTAGAATTATCCCAGATAAATATACATAGAATGAATGCTCAATTATACCAATAAATTGACACAGGTGGAGGAGACGCAAGGTTCTCAAGAACAAGTTTATTGACAGACAATAAATAGACAGGTTAACAACAATTATATATATATATATAAGATGAGGATAACCAAAACTTTAAGCATAAGTATGATAGTAAACAGAAACTTGTTTATCTGAAAGAAAAACATTAGTGCCACTTTTAACATACCGAGGTATCAAAGTCATAAAAGTCTGTATTACTAATCAGTCACATTAGCGTTAGAAACACTAGGCACACATGTCTGCACTTATGCCAGGTTCACCTTTGGAAGTGGAACAGTTAACGTGGGCAACTCGGTGCCCTCACTTAGTTTGTAGCACAGTATGTAACTACACACTCACCCTGGAATTAATCGTCCCAATTAAAACCACTGTTCCTCGCAGAGTTAAACAGCAGGGTTAACGACGCAACCCACTGCTACCACAGATCTCTTTAGTTGCTCCAATTGCTTCGCATAGTGGCGAAAGAACACTCTGGAAGACTTCCAGCCAGTGTATGAACGAAGATGTTCAAAATCCATACAATTAAAGAAATTTAAGGATGAGGCAACTTTCCTCGGATCGTGACCTGCGGGTGTACTGTCAGGATCCGCTCTGCGAATAAAATATGTGATTTTTGCCCTGAGTTGTTTCAGTGATAAATTTGAGCCTGATGTTTCTCCCCTGAATAGTTGACCACCCTTGAAGTCTGAAGTTCCACGAAGATAGACCTTTAGGCATTCTACCGGACATAGAGATGCATCTTCTTTCAGAGGGCAGATTCTCCAGGGACCCCACCTGTTGGTGGGTAACTCATTCTTGGCGAGAAACGTAGGATCCGGAAACAGGTTCAGTTCTCCCCCATCCAGGAACTGAATACGACCTTCCTCTCTCGAGAGGGCTACAATCTCACTAACCCTGGCCCCGGACGCGAGTGCAAATAGGAAAATAACTTTTTGGGTCAAATCCTTTAACGCACACTCCTCATTGTTCAACAGAGAAGCGAAATGAAGAACTTTATCTAAAGACCATGAAATGGGCTTTGGAGGTGCTGAAGGTCTAAGCCTAGCGCAGGCTTTCGGAACTTTATTAAAGATCTCGTTAGCGAGGTCGACCTGGAAGGCATATAGAATGGGTCTTGTCAAAGCAGACTTACACGTTGAAATCGTGTTAGCTGCCAACCCTTGACCATGGAGGTGGATGAAGAGAGATAAGCAGAAGTCCGTCGAGATCTCCTGCGGATTCTTTGCCTTGACAAAGGCCACCCATTTTCTCCATGATGACTCATATTGCCTTCTAGTAGATTTGCACTTATATTCCTCTAGGAAGTCTATGCTGGCTTTCGAAATCCCGAAATGCTTTCTCACCGCTAAGGAGAGAAAATCATGAGCTGCAGGGTCCGGGTTTTCTGTAATGAAGCACAGACAGTCGACTTCTGGACTCGCTGGGTCAGAACTGGATCTGGTAGCGGTAGAAACTTCAACCGTAGTTCCAATGCCAGGGGGAACCACACGCTGTTCGGCCACTTGTGGGCCACTATTGCCGCTACCCCCATGAAGGATCTCAGTTTGTTGAGGACCCTCAACAGAAGGTTGTGAGGAGGGAACAGATAAATCCTGGACCATCTGTTCCAGTCGAGGGACATCGCGTCCACTGCTTCCGCTAAGGGGTCCTCGTACGGGGACACGTACAGGGGCAACTTCTTGTTGTCTTTCGTCGCAAAGAGGTCTATCTGCAGTTCTGGGACTTGACTCAAGATGAAGGAGAACGATCCTGCGACTAGGGACCATTCCGACTCTATCGGTGTGAACCTGGATAGAGCGTCCGCTGTCACATTGCGGACTCCTTGAAGGTGAACTGCCGACAGGTACCACTTCTTCTTTTCCGCCAATCAGAAGATGGCCAACATCACCTGGTTGAGAGGTGGCGACCTTGATCCTTGTCGATTCAAGCATCTCACAACTACCTCGCTGTCCAGCACCAACCTTATGTGGATCGAGTGACGCGGGGAGACTTTCTTTAAGGTAAGGAGCACTGCCATAGCTTCTAGAAAGTTTATGTGAAAGGTCTTGAATAGATTGGACCAAGTCATTTTTTCCGATGAGAGTGACCTCCCCACCCCTCCTTCGAGGCGTCTGTGTGAATTGTCACTGACGGGGGAGGTGGCTGAAGAAGTACCGACTTCTTTAGATGTCTGGCTTGGAACCAAGGCCTGAGAAGAGTACGTAGACGAAGCAGAACTGGTCTTCTCAGATCTCTTCGCGCGTTTGATGCATAACTTCTCCAAACTCCGGTTGCATCCTTTAGCTGTGCTCTTAGCACCGGGTCTGTTACCGAAGCAAACTGGAGAGAACCCAGTACTCTCTCCTGTTCGCGTCTTGATATCCTTTCGGAATCTAGAAGTCTCTTGACAGAACCAGCTATCTCCTTCCTTTTCTTCGCCGGGATGGAGAATTGGCGTGACATTAGGTTCCCAGTGGATTCCCAACCACTGGAACTTTTGAGATGGAGAAAGTCGAGACTTTTTTCTGTTGATCTTGAAGCCTAGATACTCTAGGAACTGGATCACCTGCAGAGAAGCTTGCAAGCATTCTGTCTTGGATGCTGCCCAAACCAGCCAGTCGTCCAGGTAGGCTACCACCTGAATTCCCTTTAGGCGTAATTGTTTGAGAGCTACGCTCACAAGCTTCGTGAAGATCCTTGGAGCTATATTTAGCCCGAATGGCATGGCTCTGAAGGCGTATAGTCTTCGTTGTAGCTTGAACCCTAGGTAGGGGGAGAGTCGACGGTTGATTGGAACGTGCCAATAGGCGTCTGACAAGTCTATGGAGACGGTATATGACCTCTTGGGCAGTAAGGTCCTTATGTGTTGCAGTGTTAGCATCTTGAACTTGCAGTTCACTATGAACTTGTTGAATGGCGACAAGTCCAGAATGACTCTGAGTTTTTCCGAGTCTTTCTTGGGAACACAAAACAGCCTCCCTTGGAATTTGATGGACTTCACCCTTCGGATCACTTTTTTCTCCAACAGTTCTTGGATGTACTCCTCCAGAACGGGGGTGGAGTGTTGGAAAAACCGAGGGCACGGGGGTGGAGTGCTGTACCAGCTCCAGCCCAGTCCATTCTTGAGTAGGCTGTGGGCCAGGAAAACTTTGAAGTCTCCCTCCTACCGGTATCATCTCACTTGGACTGCTGTCCTGAGGTCTCGCCTCCCTGACCGCGACCACCCCTGAATCCCCTTCCCCTTGAGGGGCGCCTAGACGAGCCTCTGGCTGCTCCTCTAGGCTTTGCTTGAAAGGAAGTTGACTGCCCTTCGAACGTTGGGTTGAATGCCGGGGACTGTGTCGACACGGCCTGGGGTACCCACTGGAATGTGGTCGGGGTTTGTGCCACCATCTGGGGCACTGAAGGCATCGGCAATTGCTGTTGCTGTTGCTGTCTAAATGGCTTGGCTGGCCGAGACGGTAGCCTAGTCCTCTTAGTCTTCCTCTTTGGTTGGGGACCCTTATCCGGGGAAGACTTTCTATTGATAGACAGGCCCCACTTCTGGAGAAGGTTTCTATTTTCCGTGGCGGCCTTATCAACAACTTCTTTGACCGATTCGCTAGGGAAAAGGTCTTTGCCCCAAATGTTGGAGGAGATTAGTTTCCTTGGCTCGTGCCTCACCACAGCCGAGGTGAACACGAACTCCCTACAAGCTCTCCTCGCCCTGACGAAGCTGTAAAGATCCTTCGTCACTGTGGCCAGATGAGTCTTGGCCACTACCATGAACATTTCATGGACCTTGGGGTCACTTGCCATCGTCTCAAGAGTGGTCTGAAGAGACATTGAGGCAGCCAGTCTTTCTTTTGTCTCGAGCTCTCTCCGCAAAAGAAAGTCAGACAGCTTAGGAAGGTTCTCACAGAACTGACGTCCGGCAATATCAGCCTCCAACTTCCCGACTGAGAAGGTAAGATGGACGTCATTCCAGTCCTTGTGGTCCATAGGTAGGGCCAGCGACAAGGGTTTACACTCCTCCAGGGAGGGGCAAGGCTTGCCAGCCTCGACTGCTTTTAATACAGCTGCAAACCCTTTCTGCAAAAAGGGGAAGGCTCTAGCAGGAGAGGACACAAAGGAAGGGAGCTTCTTACTCAATGCAGCTACCTTTGAGTTCGTGAAGCCCCTCTCTTTCATCGAAGATGAAAGCAAAGCTTGAGCCTTAGCATGGTCCATCACTATGACCTCCTTCGGCTCTGTCTCCTCCTTTGAAGCTGGTTCCTTCCTCAACCGGACATAACAGTCCGGATATGACCCTTTGCTGGGCCAGAATTCCACCTCCTCTAGGGGAACTGAACCCAACTTATCCGACATGACGATCTTTCCAATCGTCATCGGCATGTGCTCAGCATATCTCCACGGGTTAGCATCTGAGCACAAGGGAAGGTCTTTCACATTGAGCCTTTTCTGGGGCCCACGTGATGCTGCAAGCTTCTGCATCTGCAGTCCCATTGCAGCCGCCTTCTCATTATTCTCCTTCTGCATTTGTTGGATCATTCCAACAATGGAGGAGAGGGCCTGTCTCAGCTCTACTGGGAGAGCGGACGATGTTGAGGGAATAGGTTCAGGGATCTGAACCGGAGTAGCCGACACCTCGTCGGCCTCTTCCTCTACAATGTCTGGGGCTTGATCTTCATTCTGGCCTTCTGCCAGGAGGTCTCCCTCCAGACGCTCGGACACGTCTGACATCCTGTCATCCAACTGGATGTCTTGCAAGGCGACCGCGACATCAGCATCCACCTGGATCTGAACTAGGGGGATCTCCTCTTGAGGCTGGGGAATCACTGCATCAGCTGATGCCCTAGGGAAAAGGTAAGCCCTCATCGTCTCACTTGGAAGATAAGGTCCAGAGGTGTTCTTCTGGAAGCCCCTTACCCAGGTACGAAGCTTCTCCCTTGCTATATCCCTTGATTCCGCCGTCCTAGGGGAATCAAAAGCCTCAGTAATCAGGTTAGAGCACATGGTACATACCTGAGGGTCCCAATACCGGAGATCACCCTTGGAGACAGCGCATGCTGCGTGCCTCCTACATAACTCATGTCCGCAGAAGTTCTTACTGCGGACGTTGCAGAAAACACTTCCGGACTTCGGATGGTCCTCCTGTAAAGAGAAGAAATTTCCATGAGTATCAAGTGAATTACGTATCACTGGATATGCACAGTTTAGCATAACAAATCAGAAAGTAAAGACACACACTTGTGTTTCCCGCACAACCAATTGTTGCAGCCTTCCAGATAATAAAATCGTATGGTCAATCTGTCCTAGAGTAACCAATGAAAATTTCCCGAGGAAACAGGTGGAGCTCACACCTAAGATATGATTTTAAAATACCGGATAATAGACAAGAAAGAACTCACTTTTTTATCTGTAAGGCAACACCAAAGGGCTGTGCAAGACAACACAAAAGTGTTAGAAAACACAGTGTTGTACCAATACTATACTATAGTTTTCTTCCTACAGTATATGCTATACTGAAGAATACTGGTACAGTATAGAAGGTAATGCGCCGGCCGGCACACACCATAACTAGCTTTAAAGTATACTACTTAACAGCTATAAGGTGGCAGAACGCTGGTTCAAATGCATGTGCCGGCCGGTAACAGCCAATGTCGGCCGGCAACTACACAAGGTAGCACCCGGCTCCCGGCCACCGCTCATAGCGACCGGCAGACAAGGGCGTGACAATAGCCGGCCGGCAAAGGTACACAACCGATGCCGGCCAGCAGCAAAAGAACCAGAGAACTTCGACTGCCCGGCTGCCGGCCACATAGGACGGCAGCCGGGTCGGGTACAGCACTAGAAGAAAAGAGAATGGATGCCAGGATAAGAGAGTATACTACCTCCAAGCCCGGCAATCTGAAAGAGTGCATGTAAGGAAGGGGAGAATCTAATTCAGGCTTCCTGACCAATGCCGTCTGGCTCTACAGACAGACATGGATGAGGGACCAAGGGAGGTCCGGGCAGCACTCAAAGCAGAAGACCTTTGCTGTGCCGGCCGGCAGGGGACTGAGTCAATTCCACAGCCTAACCTATACTAGGTCCAGATGTAGAATGACGTACAGTACTGTAACGGCTAGGCCATTACAGAGATAGAGGGGGAAGGGACAAAGAGGGTCCTACCAACCTTGCTTTAGTAAAGAATCACCTGCAGCCAAGAAAACTCATCTTAGCCTAAGGGAGATCCAAGGGGGGAGGCCAGCAATACTTGCCAACCCCCACTGAACCAAAGCAAGGAAGGTGTTGCTACTCCCAGGGAAAGGATCTTATCCTCCCACCGAGAACAGCAACAAGGACTAGTCTGCTAGATCACCAAAGAAGGAATCATCTCGTACAGAAACCTTCGGGAGTGACCTAAGGAGGCTAAGCCTCCTATGTCTGCGTCAGACTAGCGAGGGAGACTCTACCCCAAGCCAGACAAACACAGACTCAGACTAAAAACTCTGATGTTCTGCCCCTCTCTGAAGCCAGACTTACTGGAACAGGAAGGTACAGTAACACCCCAATATAATTATATCGAAAGTTAATTCAGATAAACCACTAGGGTTAAGCCCAAGGTTTAAACAGAAGGAAAGGGATTGCATACCTTCTCCGAAGAAAAGAAAGCAACCGGGGAGTATGAAAAAGTATACTAAGGCTCCATAGGCAACTTAGCCTAGGCACCAAGAGAATCGATTACCTAAATCACCGAAACTCACTCGTATACTATCTTGGAAATAATCAATATAATCTTAAATGTATAAAACTGCCTAAAGCTTCAATAAAATTTTAAAACACTCGGAAATCCAAAAATCATGCAGGAAAGTACTAGGGCCAAACGACTAGGCTACATGGTCTAGCGTAGGCCAGAATTGGCGAATACTTCGCCAAAACAAACAATACTAAAAGCACAAATAAGGAAATCCTATGTAACGCTAAATAGCTAAAATTATTAAAGCAAAACAGCCGGGAACGTCGCTCTGGCTAACTGAAACTCATACCTAGCGAGCGACAGCGTCCAGGACGCCTCCGGTAGGCAACGGCTCTTGTAACAAAGATTATTACTATTAATCACTTTAAAAATTACCAAGAGCCTACATTTATACATAAAAGAAATAATACTCAACTTATCAGAGGCAAACAAAGTTGGAGAAAGCATAATGAGCGATTAAATCCAAGATTTTGCGAGAAACACAGGAAAAAACACAGAGTTGTTAAGCTACGCAAAAAGGAATACAGATGGCGCCAGGATCGGCGCAATGCCCGCTTACGAAACGGGAGAAGAGAGCGCCTTGCGAACGGCTCTCCTTTTTCTTTCTCGTTTTCGTTTTCTTGCCAATTGACCCCTTCGAAGTGTTATCTCTGTTCGGGGTGCAGATTGTCATGTGGCGTGTCAAGAATACGCCCTCTGATATTTCGCGATATCCCTGGTACTTTCATTAGGGATATTTGCTCCAGGAGTTAGAATTCTGGGTACCTTAAGGTAAATTCTCTGGGAATATAGCCGTAGTTGTAATATACGCTAGGAAGCTACCCTATAGGAACTTCCATCAGGACGACATGGCTTGAGCCCAAAAAAGTTATTATCAATATGTTGCTTTATTACGACATATCAACAAAATATGAGAAAATAGATATATAGTCAATAAACAACTATGTCATAGTGTCATGTCGTCTGCTATGAGACCAATAGTTGGCATGTTTACTTGTGGAAGGGGGGTTAGCAAGTCATCAGCTGATTACCAAAAAAAAAAAAAAAAATACAGTGAACCCTCGCTACTTCGCGGTTCGACAATCGCGGATTCACCACTTCGCGGGGTTTTCCCATAACCCATATATATATACATATCGCGGATTTTCCGGAAAATTCGAAAATACCGCGAAATCTGAAGACAACCAAATACGATATTTTGTTACCTGTAATTCCATTAATACTGTAATTAGTAATATCTGTTCTTACTGATTGTTCATTGCATTACATATGATATATAATTCAGCACAGAAAGAAATAAAACACGAAAAGAGAATGTGATCATACGATAATTCAGTACTGTATACAGTACGTAGTAAAATTAAATCGAACATGAAACGCAAATCAGATGCAGTCATACCATATTAGAATGGTGTGTATTGTAATGGATGTGCTTCTTTTCCATGAATCTTTTGTATGTATACGTACGTAGTACAGTACTGCATCCAATAATATTCTTTTTTGCAAAAATCACATTTCGAATAAGCGTACGAGAGAGAGAGAGAGAGAGAGAGAGAGAGAGAGAGAGAGAGAGAGAGAGAGAGAGAGAGAGAGGCGTAAAATAGCGTACGTAAAGCTGTATTAATATTATTGTTATTATTATTATTGTTGTTGTTGTTAATAAAATTATTATTGTTATTATTATTATCATTATTATTATTATTATTACTGTACAGTATTATTATCATTATTTATTATTATTACGGTATTGTACTTAATCTACGTACGTTCGGTATGCGCGGGGCATCTTCTATGAGTAGGTAACCAACGCATCATAGTACTGTAAGACGGGTTGTGATTGGTTCAAGCACTGATAGATGACGAATCAGAACTCAAGTTTTGTTATCTAGCCTGTGATTGGTGTTTTGCCCGCATCTCCTACCCGCAGCATCAAAGTTCTCACGGGGCTGGATCGTTCACTCTCTGTTACCGCGTATCGCTGAGTAGACGTTCTTAATTGTGTGAATCTGTGCGACTTTTTTAAGTTGAACTTTTTGTTACTGTAAATCCTACTGTAATGGCTCCCAAGCGTTCTGCTTCTCTTAAGGCTGGTAGTGAGCCTAAACGCCACCGAAGGATGATGACGATAGCTGAGAAGGTTACGCTTCTCGACATGTTAAAAGATGGTAGAAGTTACGCGGCCGCCGGCCGCCATTTTGGCATCAACGAATCTACTGTTCGCTATATCAAGAAGGACGAGGCGAACATTAGAAAGACGGCTGCAATCACCTTTAGCAGATCAGCGAAGCGAGTCGTTACAACGCGTAATAAAACGATCGTACGCATGGAAGGTGCTTTAGCTGTGTGGATTGCCGACTGCCGGAAGAAGAACATAGCGTTGGATACGAACACCATCCAAACAAAGGCTTTGAGCTTATATGAGAATTTTGCTGCAAAGGAACCTAAAGACGACGACGGCAACCATGCTGAAGATGATGATGATGCAGATGATCCTCAACCTGGGACATCCACTGATTCCCAGCCTCAGAAACGTTTTTCCGCAAGCAAAGGATGGTTCGCGAAGTTTCAGAAACGCTTCGCCCTGAAAAGCGTTTCCCTGCATGGGGAGTCTGCTTCCGCTGACACTGCCGCTGCTGAAACTTACGTGAACCAGACGTTCAAGAATATTATCGCCGAAGGTGGATACAAGCCGGAACAAGTCTTTAATATGGATGAGACTGGCTTGTTTTGGAAGAGAATGCCGTCGCAAACTTTCCTGTTCAAAGAGGAAGCCAAAGCCTCTGGCTTTAAAGCATTCAAGGATCGCGTTACCCTCGTGATGTGTGGCAATGCTGCTGGATTTTTGTTAAAGCCGGGGCTTATTTATAAGTCGAAAAATCCTCGCGCTTTGAAAAATAAAAATAAGAATCTCCTTCCCGTGTACTGGATGCATAATCAAAAAGCATGGATTACGAAGATGCTGACCTCCAACTGGTTCCATCAGTGTTTTATCCCGCAAGTCAGCAAATATCTCTTAGAGAAGAGCTTGCCATTCAAGATCCTTCTCCTTATGGATAACGCTGGTGGACACGCAACTGACCTGTCGCATGAGGGCATTCAGGTTGAGTTCCTGCCACCCAACACCACGTCATTAATTCAACCGATGGACCAGGGGGTTATCAGGGCGTTCAAGGCCCTCTACACGAAGAATACCTTGGCGGACCTCGTTGCGTGTGTGGATGCTGCCCAAGATGACGAGGATGAAGATTTTAACTTGAAGGCGTACTGGCGGCAGTACACCATAGCCACGTGCCTGCAGAATATTCAGAAGGCACTTCAAGAGATGAAACCTGCAACCGTGAATGCGAGCTGGAAGAAGTTGTGGCCCGATATTGTTTACGACGACAAGGGATTTACTCCGTCGGAAATCCAACACTCTGCAATACGGAAATCTGTGCAGTTGGTTGCCATAATTGGAGGTGACGGGTTTGGCGACATGACGACTGAAGACGTCGACGAGTTGTTGGACTGCCATTCCCAGCCCCTAACTGACGCAGACCTCGAAGACCTGACGAAATCGGCAAGTGAAGAAGAGAGGGATACCCAGGAAGAGACCCAAGAAAATGTCGAAGAAACGGGCTTAACATTAGAACGGCTTGCCAAGGCCTGCAACCATGCGAAGGAGTTGAAAGAAATGTTGCAAGAGTGGGACGAGGATATGGTTCGCTCGATGCAATTCTGCAACAAGGTTGATAACATAATGACTCCCTACAAAATGCTCTTGGATCGAAAAAAGAAGCAGCGGCAACAACTTCCGATCACAATGTTCTTCCAGCCTCGCAAAAAAGAGCCAGTTCCTCCTGCTAGTACGCCTTCGGAAGAAATTGAAGTTTCCCAGGAAGAAGTTGAAGAGGTGTCCCAGGAAAAGACACCTCCGTCTGAAGAGACGTAAAATACTATCATTGGCTGCACAGTAGAACACATCATCAGCTTCATCATCATCATTTCTACTGTGCAGCAAATTCATTGCCATCACCATTCAAGTTTTTCTTCAACTTCTTTCGTGGTGAGTACAGTAACAATCTTTATTTTTTACTTTAATATTCTTACTGTACATTCTAAAACTGTATTTGTGCCTGTTTTATAGTTTAGTACTGTACGTACTGTATGCATTAAGTTAAAGGGAAGGTTTTAAAAGTCTACATGTTGTAACCTATCATATTTTTTTTGTTTAAAATTTACATTTACGTACGTAAAACAATATCTCTCTCTCTCTCTCTCTCTCTCTCTCTCTCTCTCTCTCTCTCTCTCTCTCTCTCTCTCTCTCTCTCTCTCTCTCTCTCTCTCTCTCTCTCAAATTGTTTTCCTGCTTTGCTACGTGCAATACTGTATAATTTATATTTGTAAGGTAACATATTTTGTAAATGTTTTTACTGTAAATACTGTATGTACTGTATCATTATTTATCACTATCATCATGCGCGTTAAATGCCTTGTTTGTTCTGAGCGTGGTTGTTTACTGAGCGTACACTCCGTCGTTTCAGGCGGCGTCATAAAGAAAAACATTTCATTTGGAAGTCCTAAGAAAAATACGTAAACTAAAACATTGGTAATAAACAAATCAACATACAGTACTGTATAATCAATATAATCGATGCAAAAACTAACCTATACATATATGTGTACTGTACACTAAATGAGTTTGTTTCTTCATTATGATCAGAGATGAACGTAAACAAAACATTGGTTGCCATTTTTTATCGTGCTTTTTAGGTGTACTGTACCTCTATTGTCAAGGGGAAGAAGGGGGGCACTACTCATCCCAATCGACAGTCATGTGCAGATTTGGTACGAGACCAAGCACAGATACCAAAGGCTTAAGCCTCTGCACCATGTGCTAATACTGTTTCTGGTGGGGGAGTTCTCTGCACAGTGCTGCCTTCCTTCTCTATATCCCATGAGTGAGAGAGAGAGAGAGAGAGAGAGAGAGAGAGAGAAAAAAATGTATGAGTGCCCACTATAAGTACGTGTAGCTACCGGTGCAGTGATCAAACCTTCATTAGTATTAAGTGTTTGCCTGCACACCTTATGGGTGGAACAAGTGTCCCTGTAAGTGAATACTTGCTTGCTGACATTCGTAAACATAAGCAGAAGCTGACACTATCCCCTTGGGACTAGAGGTTTGCAAAAATAACCTTGAAAGGCTATCTCACTAGCATTGTTATTTAAGTACTCCGGAGAGCTCTCCATTCCTTAGGAAGAGAAGCCTGTTAAAGACTCCGAAGGATTGTGTTTCTCGATCGGCGTCTAGAGACTTGTTTTGCCCAGGAGGCACAATGATGGCATGTGGCGGCCACAAGCAATCGGAGTACAGTAAGCCCTATTGTAGCAATAACCTCTGAGGTTTTGTCTTGGGCCGCACATGCGCAACCAAAGGAGTTCATATCAGGCTCTTTTTATGGGGTGTTAGCGAATGCCTGTAGTTGTGTAAACCTTGTCAGGGATGGGAGTTTGCCTGCACACCTCGCTATGCTAATTGTCAGGTGGGTTCTCCTTCCATGAAGAAGCGTAGTCTCACATGTAAGGGACAAGACAAACACTAGCCAGATTCCCAAAGGAGGTTGGCGCATCAGGACTAATAAATCAGTTGTTTGTCAAGGCTCTCCCACCAGCGTCAACGAGCGCTAGCGAATGCCTACGACCATTAGCAAATGCTGGCAAGCACCGTCCAGCATCAGAGAGACCTAGCGAGTGATGGAAAACGTGAGGAAAGCATTGTCTCTCACCTGTACAGATAGGTACAGGCAATATGATTAAGTGCGGGCTACCGAAGTAGCACACACTTGAGGCAACAGTAAGCTGAGGATCTGAGTAGGGACTCACAATGGTAACTATGGTGAGCAACCTGGGTTGTTCACAGACCTTCGTCAGGCAGAGGAGCTCGACCTTCCCCCTTGCTAGAGCTTAGAAGATTGGTGTGCAACACTGCGTATGACTTCACTGCAATACTAAGGTCCTTGCAAAGTATTCAGGCTCGTCCTGGGGGGTTGGCAAGTAGCCTTATATCCTCCTGTCGCTGGATGAAAAAGGTTGTGCTGAACTTGAAGAACAGCCGTTTCTCCTTTGTAAGAGCCTGAGGCATTGAGGTGCAGATCCCAAAGGGCCTTGCCTCACAAAGCTCCAAGAGTTCTGTTGTGCCCAACAGACACGATGTAAGCAATACCGCCAAAGAGTTATAGCGTATGAGACTTGTTGATGGGAGAGGCAGAGACCACCAGGCATCACCATCTGCCGCAAAGAGCCTGAAGGAAAAATGCTTATGACTCATTTAGTACCACGAGGGTATGATGGCGAGAAGCAGGAGCTGCATGCAGTCACCCATCTCCGTTGTCGCCAAGCTCCGAAGAGCAAGAGCGAGGCATGCACAAATTCGATGCCTGCCGGAGGAATCCCCAGGGGAAAACCACTCAGGTGAAGGCTCTCTATCTCACGACAGGGAAAGGCAACCAACCCCTGTTGCCGCTGTCGGCAATTCTCCCCGCAAGTTGAAGATTGCTGGACAGCGGCTAGTGGAAGGTAATTCTCCCTCGGGAGGGAAAATTGCCAACACCAGGTGGAAGTCGACTCTCCCTTGGAAAGGTTAGTTGCCCAACACCTGAATGAAGACCTCCCTGCAGAACACTCTGCTTCCCATCAAAAAGCTGAGCTCAAGTTTAAGGTCAGCATCGTGAGCTGCATTACTTCATCAAACCGTATTTTAATTAAAAATGTTATTTTCATTAGTAAAATAAATTTTTGAATATACTTACCCGGTGATCATATAGCTGTCAGCTCTGCTGCCCGACAGAAAAACCTACGGACAGAATACGCCAGCGATCGCTATACAGGTGGGGGTGTACATCAACAGCGCCATCTGTCGAGCAGGTACTCAAGTACTCGATGTCAACACAGAACCAATTTTCTCCTCGGTCCACTGGGTCTCTATTGGGGAGGAAGGGTGGGTCCTTTAATTTATGATCACCGGGTAAGTATATTCAAAAATTTATTTTACTAATGAAAATAACATTTTTCAATATTAAACTTACCCGGTGATCATATAGCTGATTCACACCCAGGGGGGTGGGTAGAGACCAGCATATATGTTAACATTAAGAGCTAAGTATTTCGTATTTCATTTTAGCAGTTATTCAAAATAACAAACATAAAATTAATAAGTACCTGGTAAGGAAGTCGACTTGAACAATTACTCTGCCTTTTTAAGTACGTCTTCCTTACTGAGCCTCGCGATCCTCACAGGATGCTGAGCGACTCCTAGGAGCTGAAGTATGAAAGGTTGCAACCCATACTAAAGGACCTCATCAAAACCTCTAATCTAGGCGCTTCTCAAGAAAAGAATTTGACCACCCGCCAAATCAACCAGGATGCGAAAGGCTTCTTAGCCTTCCGGACAACCCAAAGAACAACAATAAAAAACATTTCAAGAGAAAGATTAAAAAGGTTATGGGATTATGGGAATGTAGTGGTTGAGCCCTCACCCACTACTGCACTCGCTGCTACGAATGGTCCCAAGGTGTAGCAGTTCTCGTAAAGAGACTGGACATCTTTAAGGTAAAATGATGCGAACACTGACTTGCTTCTCCAATAGGTTGCATCCATTACACTCTGCAGAGATCTGTTTTGTTTGAAGGCCACTGAAGTCGCGACAGCTCTAACTTCATGTGTCCTTACCTTCAGCAAAGCATGATCCTCCTCATTCAGATGGGAATGAGCTTCTCGAATCAAAAGTCTGATATAATAAGAAACTGCATTCTTCGATATAGGTAAAGAAGGTTTCTTAATGGCGCACCATAAAGCTTCTGACTGGCCACGTAATGGTTTAGTACGTTTCAAATAGTACTTAAGAGCTCTTACAGGGCATAGTACTCTTTCTTGTTCATTTCCAACCAAATTAGAAAGGCTTGGAATCTCGAACGATTTGGGCCAAGGACGAGAAGGAAGTTCGTTTTTGGCTAAAAAACCAAGCTGTAAGGAACATGTAGCCGTTTCAGATGTAAATCCAATGTTCCTGCTGAAGGCGTGTATCTCACTGACTCTTTTAGCTGTTGCTAAGCAGACGAGGAAAAGAGTCTTCAAAGTGAGATCTTTAAAAGAGGCTGATTGAAGTGGTTCGAACCTTGTTGACATAAGGAACCTTAGTACCACGTCTAAGTTCCAACCTGGTGTGGCCAACCGACGCTCCTTCGAGGTCTCAAAAGACTTAAGGAGGTCCTGTAGATCTTTGTTGTTGGAAAGATCTAAGCCTCTGTGACGGAAGACTGTTGCCAACATGCTTCTGTAACCTTTGATCGTGGGAGCTGAAAGGGATCTTTCCTTCCTTAGGTATAAAAGGAAGTCAGCTATCTGAGTTACAGAGGTACTGGTTGAGGATACTGATTTTGACTTGCACCAGCTTCGGAAGACTTCCCACTTCGACTGGTAGACTTTGAGAGTGGATGTCCTCCTTGCTCTAGCAATCGCTCTGGCTGCCTCCTTCGAAAAGCCTCTAGCTCTCGAGAGTCTTTCGATAGTCTGAAGGCAGTCAGACGAAGAGCGTGGAGGCTTGGGTGTACCTTCTTTACATGCGGCTGACGCAGAAGGTCCACTCTTAGAGGAAGTGTTCTGGGAACGTCTACTAGCCATTGCAGTACCTCGGTGAACCATTCTCTCGCGGGCCAGAGGGGAGCAACCAACGTCAACCTTGTCCCTTCGTGAGAGGCGAACTTCTGCAGTACTCTGTTGACAATCTTGAACGGGGGGAACGCATAAAGGTCTAGATGGGACCAATCCAGAAGAAAGGCATCTATGTGAACTGCTGCTGGGTCCGGAATCGGTGAGCAATAAATTGGGAGCCTCTTGGTCATCGAGGTTGCGAACAGATCTATGGTAGGCTGACCCCATAAGGCCCATAGTCTGTTGCAAACATTCTTGTGAAGGGTCCACTCTGTTGGGATGATTTGACCCTTCCGGCTGAGGCGGTCTGCCATGACATTCATGTCGCCTTGAATGAACCTCGTTACTAGGGATATGTTTCGATCTCTTGACCAGGTGAGGAGGTCCCTTGCGATCTCGTACAACGTCATCGAATGAGTCCCTCCTTGCTTGGAGATGTACGCCAAGGCTGTGGTGTTGTCGGAGTTCACCTCCACCACCTTGCCTAGAAGGAGGGACTTGAAGCTTCTCAAGGCCAGATGAACTGCCAGTAGCTCCTTGCAGTTGATGTGCAGTGTTCTTTGATCCGCATTCCACGTGCCCGAGCATTCCCGACCGTCCAATGTCGCACCCCAGCCCGTGTCCGATGCGTCCGAGAAGAGAACAGCCAGTGGCAAACCCTCCTTGAGGAGAATGTTGTTCTTCCACCAAGTCAGTGAAGACTTCATCTTCTCGGAAATAGGAACCGAGACCGCTTCTAGCGTCTTGTCCTTTCTCCAGTGAGCAGCTAGGTGAAACTGAAGGGGTCGGAGGTGGAGTCTCCCTAACGCGATGAACTGGTCCAGTGATGAAAGCGTCCCTATCAGACTCATCCACTGTCTGACTGAACATCGGTCCTTCTTCAGCATGGACTGGATGAATTCTTGGGCTTGACTGATTCTGGGGGCCGACGGAAAAGCCCGAAAAGCTTGACTCTGAATCTCCATTCCTAGGTATACTATAGTTTGGGATGGGACGAGTTGGGACTTTTCCAAATTGACCAGGAGACCCAATTCCTTGGTCAGATCTAGAGTCCACTGTAGATTCTCCAGACAGCGACGACTTGACGAAGCTCTTAAAAGCCAGTCGTCCAAATAGAGGGAGGCTCTGATGTTTGCTAAATGCAGGAATTTGGCAATATTCCTCATCAGTTTGGTAAAAACTAGAGGTGCCGTGCTTAGGCCAAAGCACAGGGCTTGGAACTGGTATACAACCTTCCCGAAAACGAACCTTAGAAAAGGTTGGGAATCTGGGTGGATGGGGACGTGAAAGTAAGCGTCCTTTAGGTCTAACGAGACCATCCAGTCTTCCTTCCTGACCGATGCTAGAACCGACTTTGTCGTCTCCATGGTGAACGTCTGCTTTGTGACAAAGACATTCAGAGCACTGACGTCTAGCACCGGTCTCCACCCTCCTGTCTTCTTCGGCACTAAGAAGAGGCGATTGTAGAAGCCCGGGGATTGATGGTCCCGGAGTATGACTACCGCTCCCTTTTGTAGTAAGAGAGACACCTCTTGCTGTAAAGCTCGTCTCTTGTCCTCCTCTCTGTACCTGGGTGAGAGGTCGATGGGAGTTGTTGCTAGAGGGGGGTTGCGCAAGAATGGAATCCTGTACCCCTCCCTGAGTAACTTCACAGACTGTGCGTCTGCGCCCCTGTTCTCCCAGGCCTGCCAGTAGTTCTTGAGCCTGGCTCCCACTGCTGTCTGAAGAAGGTGGCAGTCAGACTCTGCCTCTAGAGGACTTGGAAACCTTCTTCTTGCTCCCACGTTGACTTCCGGCACGAGCACCTCCTCTGCTGGAGGCTCTGCCACGAAAGGGCGGAATGAACCTTGACGCTGGAGTGTCCATCCTGGGTCTAGGCACGGAGGGCAAAGGAGTGGCTTTGCGTGCGGATGACGCCACCAGGTCATGAGTGTCTTTCTGGATCAAGGAGGTGGCAATCTCCTTGATCAACTCTTCAGGGAAGAGACACTTCGAGAGGGGAGCAAACATAAGCTCCGACTTTTGACATGGGGTGACTCCAGCTGACAAGAAGGAGCAAAGGTGATCCCGCTTCTTGAGGACCCCGGACACGAAAGAAGCCGCAAGCTCACTAGAACCATCCCGAATGGCTTTGTCCATGCAGGACATAATGAGCATGGAAGTTTCCTTATCAGAAGGGGAGGTCTTCCTGCTCAACGCTCCCAAACACCAGTCCAAGAAGTTAAAGACTTCGAATGCACGGAAAACTCCCTTCATAAGATGATCCATATCCGAAGGAGTCCAGCAAATCTTGGAGCGTCTCATAGCCAGCCTGCGGGGAGAGTCTACCAGACTTGAGAAGTCGCCCTGGGCAGAGGCAGGAACTCCCAAGCCGAGAACTTCTCCCGTGGCATACCAGACGCTAGATCTGGAAGCAAGCTTGGCCGGGGGAAACATGAAGGATGTCTTCCCAAGTTGCTTTTTGGACTGCAACCACTCTCCCAGTACCCTTAAAGCTCTCTTGGACGAGCGAGCGAGTACGAGCTTCGTAAAGGCAGGTGCTGCTGACTGCATGCCTAAAGCGAACTCAGAGGGAGGCGAGCGTGGTGCTGCAGACACAAACTGATCCGGATATAAATCCTTGAACAGCGCAAGCACTTTCCTAAAGTCTAAGGAGGGAGGCGTGGTCTTGGGTTCGTCGATGTCCGAGTGTTGGTCGTCAAGATGTGCAGCTTCGTCATCATCAGAGATTCCATCGTCTGAATGTTGAGGAGGAAGAGGCAACGGAGTAGGTAAAAACTGGACGGCTGAGTCCGGCAGCACGGGTGCATGCGTGGCTGCACTGGACCCAACGTCATGCCACTGTTGGTCAGTCTGAGAACTGGCAACAACCATAGCTGAGTGGGTGCGCAAAGCGTCTACTCCCGACTGTGGAAGGATAGCGGAGACCACCGTGGGTTGCGGAGGCTGACGCACCGCGTCAAAACACGGCAGCTTAACTCCACCCTCCTGTTGTTGTGGTAGCTCACGAACGGCAACGGAGGGTTCCGTGCGTCTGTGAACGTCAGCATGCGTCTGGCAGGGTCGACTGCGCATGGGTGGAGGAGCTCTCACAGCTGGAGTGTGGGAGCAGGCAGCCTCAGCGTCTGCTGGGCGCACAACCGTGGTAGGTTGTAGGCTAACGGGTGCAGCGTCAACCTTCTCCGCACGAAACTCCTGCATAACAGCAGCTAACTGAGTCTGCATAGACTGCAGCAAAGACCACTTAGGGTCTACAAAACCGGGTGCGGCAACAGACGGAGTTACTGTCTGTTGTGACTTAGGGTCTACAACAGCGGGTGCGGCAACAGACGGAGTTACTGCCTGTTGCGGTACCACTTTGCCTCTCTTAGGAGGTGTGCAGTCGTCGGAGGACTGCAGCAAGTCCGAACTGACCCAGTGGCTACACCTGGGCCGTTGGACTTGCTCGGAAGGGACCTTACGTTTAAGAGGCCGTGAGACCTTGGTCCATCGTTTCTGTCGAGAAACCTCTTCCGCAGACGAGGAATGAACGGGCTCACTCGTCTTCTTGTGGGTGGGACGATCTAGGAAGGATACGTCCGAAACCACGGAGGGAACGTCTGTCCGCTGATTAAAGCCTGTCGAACCCTTTGGTCGTACGATATTGCTTCTCCCCTGGGCTTGGGAGCTTGCAAGAGGTCCCGGACTGGGAGGACGACAGGCACGAACAGACGCACCCTCATGCGTAACACTGACACTTTTCACTGCACTGACACTCACTTCACTTCCCACTGCACTTTTACCTTTCAACTCCCTGACGTCAGCCATGAGTTGATTGCGGTCATTCGCCAATGACTCGACTCTCTCACCTAGAGCCTGGATGGCACGCATCATATCTGCCATTGAAGGTTGATGAGAGCTAGCAGGGGGGTCGGGTGCAACCACTACAGGGGAAGGAATAGATTGTGGGGCATGGGGAGAGGAAAAATCAATTGAGCGAGACGAACTCCTCCCGATCCTATCCTTCTCTAGCCTACGTGCATATTTAAGGAATTCTTGAAAATCGAATTCCGAAAGCCCAACGCATTCCTCACATCGATCTTCCAATTGACAGGCTTTACCCCTACAATTGGAACAAATGGTGTGCGGATCGATAGAGGCCTTTGGAAGACGCCTTGAACAGTCCCTAGCGCTACACTTCCTGTACTTGGGGACTTGAGAAGGGTCAGACATCTTGAATTAGTCAAAGGGGGGAATTCAAAATCTATCCAAGTCGTCAACAAATAATCCAAAATCCAATAAAAGAATGCAAGGAAGTATTGAAGATAACTTCTGCACAGCGATAGCTAATAACCAGAAATGAATACTTCACCAAATAACGTGAAAATCAATCCAGAAAACAAGAGCGTATTTAGTAGGTCTTGCCGGTGGCACGACAGAGAGAAAATTGGTTCTGTGTTGACATCGAGTACTTGAGTACCTGCTCGACAGATGGCGCTGTTGATGTACATCCCCACCTGTATAGCGATCGCTGGCGTATTCCGTCCGTAGGTTTTTCTGTCGGGCAGCAGAGCTGACAGCTATATGATCACCGGGTAAGTTTAATATTGAAAATTACAGAACAGTGCAATAAATGGTTTGTAGAAAATAAGACTGGTTTTTAATGTACCGTATTTAGTGGTGCTTTGAAAGTTTTTGATAATGATTCCTGGCAGAAATCAATAGCTTTTGATTTATAGTTGGTTGACTACCGTAACTGAAAAGTTATGGCTTCGTAATAGGTATCGTCATCAATTATGTTCGAAACACCATAAAATATACAGTAACTACAGTAGTCTAATTGTATGAAATTTAAATTAATTTTTTCAACCTTTATTGTTTCGGCTTGTCACCGTCATAAAAAACTCGACATTGTGATAAAACACCAGTTACAGTACTGTAATAAAAACCGAGCAATAGTAATGAAACACGGTTAAAACACAGGAGCTTTTGTTTGCCAGGACTAACGGATGCATAAAAAAAAATAGTGGATGCACCACTGCCAGTGTCTAATTCAAATTCTAGGGGAAACCCATTTAACCTTAAAATTTCTCTATATTGCTCCTCATAATCATCGACAAAGTCAATCGAATTCACATCAAAATCAAAAAGTTTCAATAAATCATAAGAATCATGAAAATTTTCATTAACCGGAATATGCTTACTAGTAGACTCGTCTACATCATGCACTGTATTAACATTCCTAGATTTATTTCTAACCTTTTTATTGGAACACACTGTACTCACATGGCCTTCCTTGCCACAGTAAACGGATTTTGAGCGAAGCGAAAAATCTGTTTTTGGGTGAGATAGCCATGGCGTCCTGATGGAAGGTTCCTGTTTGGTAGCTTCCTTGGGTATAAGACTACTAAGATATTCCCAGAGAATTTAACCACAGGTTATCACAGAATTCTAACTTCTGGAGCGAGTATCTCAAAGGTTTCCCTTTAAGACATCGTAATACAACAGGGGACACGCATGTCTGAACGTGCCACATAGCTATCTCCACCCCGAACAGAGTTAATGCTTCGGTGTGTAAGGGCTGAGAATAGCTGGGAGCCGTTCCACAGCTAATCTCACTCGTGGCTACTACTGATACTCGAGACGTAAACAAACGGACGCCATTGCTCTAATGACGTCACGCGCGTCTTTATCCTGGCGCCAGTTGCTGCCCATCACCATGATACAATTGTGTAGGGTGGGAACAAACTGAACGAAGTAGTAGGGAGGGTCCATCAGGACGCCATGGCTATCTCACCCAAAAACAGATTTTTCGCTTCGCTCAAAATCCGTTTTTTGGGCTCAAGCCATGGCGTCCTGATGGAAGAGTACCAGAGAATCAATGTATCGTGGTAGATTTTCCCCCAGAGTTAAGTGCCTAGGCATTGACAAAACAGCAAAGTAATCTTAGGTAAGAACCATAGGAACGAAGTATCCTGCCCCCCATTGGTAGGAAGTTCCCATGGGCTATGCCGACGTCAAAGTGGTATTGAAGGGCTATTCATCTTGACAGAAGAACTTTTAAGAGTTTAGAGATGAAGCAGAATGTTTGATATTTGTATAGGAACATTCTGAAGTAGGTCAGTGGTGGTTGGGCACTGTGTATAGAGTTCATCTCCTGATTATCAGAAGTAAGTATTCGTGTAGGAACCTTACTGAGACAAGGTGAATATAATTTAGGATTAGACATCTTAAATTCTTCATGACCATAAAGGAGGAATAAATAAAACTATGACAGTATGTATTTCATAGTAAGTAGGAGCTGAAAGAGACGCATAAGTAATAAAATAGAAATTTTATTTCACAATGCAGAAATTAAATAATTTACAGCAAAAGTAAAGTTCATTTACAGTAATAATAATGTACATAGAAATAAAGGCTTGCTCTTGAATCTGAAAAGGAATTTCAGGATTAGTAGGTACTCGTTCTCGAGGAACGCAAGTCTTTAAACAACACATCATGCTCAAGGCATGCGGCACTTGTGTGACACTATGACATTTCACCTGGGATAAGAACAGTTATAAAAGCACTAAGTGTTTTTAGACATCACTATGAATCGCTCGAGGGTCAACATAGGCACCCGAAGAGTTAGAGTCCCAAGTAACTCACTGTTCTACGCAGAGTTAGGTGCAGGTTTCATAACACTACCTGCGGCTACCACAAAATGTTTGATTTCGTGCACTTGTTTCGCATAATGTTTAAAGAAAACTCGCGAGGACTTCCAGCCCGTAAAGTTTTTGAGGCTCTCAAAGTCCATGCTCTGAAAGAAGTTCAGAGAAGATGCCACTTTTCTAGGATCATGACCAGCGGGTGTACTGTTCGGATCCGCTCTGCGAATGAAGTAGGTGATTTTCGCTCTTAATTGTTTCAGTGACAGGTCGCTGCCCGATGTTTCTCCTTTGAAGAGTTGGCCTCCACCAAAGTTCGAAGTTCTGCGAAGATAGACCTTGAGACTCTCTACTGGACATAGAGAGACATCCTCCTTCAGGGGGCATATTCTCCAAGGGCCCCATCTTTTGGTGGGTAATTCATTTTTGGCGAGAAACGTCGGATCAGGGGAGAGGGTCACTTCTCCTGAATCAGCAAACAGGATGTGTCCCTCTTCTCTTGATAATGCCACTATTTCGCTGACTCGAGCTCCCGAGGCGAGAGCAAATAAAAATATAACTTTCTGAGTCAGATCCTTGAGGGGGCATGAATCGTTGTCCAAGTTGGAGGCGAAATGGAGCACCTTGTCTAGTGACCAGGAGATCGGTTTCGGAGGGGGTGCTGGGCGTAGGCGAGCACATGCTTTTGGTAATTTGTTAAAGATGTCGTTGGACAGATCAATTTGGAAAGCATATAGAATTGGTCTAGTCAAAGCCGATTTGCAGGTTGAAATCGTATTGGCTGCTAATCCTTGTCCATGAAGGTGAATGAAGAAGGACATACAGAAATCAATGGTGATTTCTTTAGGATTTTTTGCTTTAACAAAGGAGACCCATTTCCTCCAGGATGATTCATATTGCCGTCTCGTGGATTCGGTCTTGTATTCCTCTAGGAAGTCTAGACTTTTCTTCGAGATCCCAAACCTCTTCTTTGCGGCAAGGGAGAGAAAATCATGAGATGAAGGTCCTTGATTTTCGATGATGAAGCGAAGACAGTCGACTTCTGTACTTGTTGAGAGAGAACTGGGCCCGGGAGAGGGATCAGCTTGGGCTGCAGCTCCAGGACCAGGGGGTACCAGTTGCTCCGGGGCCACTTGGGAGCCACTAGGGCCGCTGTCCCTTTGAAGGTTCTCAGTTTGGAGAGGACTTTCAACAGAAGGTTGGTGGGAGGGAACAGGTATATCTTGGACCATCTGTTCCAGTCCAGTGACATGGCGTCCACCACTTCTGCTTTGGGGTCCTCGTACGGGGCTACGTACAGAGGAAGTTGATTGTTGTCGCTCGTTGCAAAGAGATCTATCTGAAGTTCTGGGACTTGATGAGAGATGAAGGAGAATGATCTTGCGTCTAGAGACCATTCCGACTCTATCGGGTTTGTCCGAGATAGAGCATCCGCTGTCACGTTGCGGAATCCTTGTAGGTGAACTGCAGACAGGTGCCACTTCTTCTTCTCCGCCAGACGGAAGATTGGGAGAAGCACCTGATTTATCTGGGGCGATCTTGAGCCCTGGCGATTGAGACAACGAACTACCACCGAGTTGTCTAGGGTTAGACGGATGTGGATCGAGGGCGGCGGGGATAACTTCTTCAGAGTAAGAAGGACCGCCATGGCCTCCAAGATGTTTATGTGGAACGTCTTGAATAGTGGAGACCAGGTCCCTTGAGCTTGTTTCAGGTGGGAGTGACCTCCCCAGCCCTCCAGTGAGGCATCCGTGTGGATGTTGAGAGATGGAGGAGGGTGTTGGAGAGGAATGGACCTTTTCAGGGCCTTTGCTTCCGACCACGGCTTTAGGAGGCGTCGAAGTCTGTTTGGAAGCCGTCTCTTGAGGTCTCTTCGAGCGATGGATGCCGATCGTCTCCAGACTCCCGCGGCATCCTTTAGCTGTGCGCGAAGCACTGGGTTTGTCACTGAGGCGAATTGTAGAGAGCCTAGAACTCGTTCCTGCTGTCGTCTTGAAATGCGTTTGGATTTCAGTAGTCGCTTGACAGACCCTGCTATTTCCTTCCTTTTCTTCTGGGGGATGGAAAGGCGGTGTGACTGAAGATTCCAGTGGATTCCCAGCCACTGAAACTTCTGAGCTGGAGAGAGGCGAGATTTCTTCTCGTTGATCTTGAATCCCAGGTGTTCTAGGTACTGGGTAACTTCGTCGCAAGACTTTGCACACTCTTCGGGCGATGGAGCCCAGACTAGCCAGTCGTCGAGGTAGGCCATCACCTGGACGTTTCTTAGGCGGAGCTGTTGTACTATGGCATCCGCCAGCTTTGTGAAGATCCGAGGGGCCACATTGAGGCCGAATGGCATGGCCCGGAAGGCGTAGCTTTTCCTTTGGAGTCGAAATCCTAGGTAGGAGGAAGCATGATGGTTCATTGGAATGTGCCAATAGGCATCCGCCAGGTCTATAGAGACCGTGTAGGAACCTTGAGGCAGAAGGGTCCTTATTTGTTGAAGCGTCAGCATCTTGAATTTGTTGTTCTCTATGAACTTGTTGAGGGGGGATAAGTCCAGAATGACTCTGAGCTTGTCTGAGTCCTTCTTGGGAACGCAAAACAGTCTCCCTTGGAACCTGGTGGACTTTACCTTCCTTATCACCTTCTTGTTCAAGAGGTCTAGAACATATTCTTCCAGAATGGGGGTCGATTGTTGAAAGAACCGCTGGAAGATTGGGGGTGGTTGCACCCAACTCCAGCCTAGACCGTTCTTGATGATGCTGTGTGCCCAAGGATCGAAGGTCCAACGATCCTGGAATTGGCGGAGTCTTCCTCCCACCGGAAGCACTTCATTGCTTCTGGTGTCCCGAGGGCTTGTTGCCTCGGCCGCTAGCTCCCTTTCCTCCTCTACCTCTGGAGGGACGACGAGAGGCGTCTCTGCTTGCACCCCTGGACGAGCCTCTACCTCTGGCATGAAAGGTAGTGGATGGCTGCTCAAAGGCAGGGGTGAAGACCGGTGACTGTGACAACACCGGTTGGGGGACCAATTGAAAGGTCTGCTGTGGTTGGGCAACCACTTGGGAGGTAGCGGGTCCCGGAAACTGACGTCGTTGTTGACGTTGCTGGGGTTTTGGCTTCTGAGGTTTCCTCTTAGGCTGAGGTCCATCGTCCTGAGAGGGTTTCCTTTTTCTGGACATGCCCCACTTGTGGAGAAGGTTCCTATTCTCCGTGGCGGCTCTGTCAGTTATTTCCTTGACAAGGTCAGAAGGAAACAGGTGCTTTCCCCAGATGTTGGAGGAAATCAGCCTCCGGGGTTCGTGTTTCACGGTGGCACCGACAAACACGAATTCACGACAGGCTCTACGAGCCTTTATGAAATGGTACAAGTCCTTCATTACTGTAAGTAAGTGGGATTTGGCTAGTACCATGTAGTGATCAGGTACTCTTGTGTCACAGGCCATAACTTCAAGTTGGACTTGATGAGAAAGAGATGCCGCAAGCCTCTCCTTCGTGTCTTGTTCCCGGCGAAGGAGGTGATCATTGAGCTTAGGGAGGTCCTCATTAAACTGACGTCCGGCGACGTCAGGATCGAGCCTACCCACGACGAAAGTATGTTGAACATCTTTCCATTGTCTAGTGTCAGGGGGTGTCACGATGGAGAAGGGTCTGCACTCCTCCAGTGCAGGGCAGGGTTTTCCTTCTTCCGCCGCTTTAAGGCATGCAGCTAAGGCCTTTTCCAGGAAAGGAAGAACCGCAGTGTCAGGTGCGACATAAGTAGGATGCTTCTTGCTCAAGGCAGGAAGCTTAGAGCAGGTAAAGCCCCTGCTCTTAAATGCGGAGGCTAGCATAGCCTGGGCCTTTGCGAGATCGAACACTATCTCTTCTTTAGGTTCGGTCTCCTCCTTCGAGGCAGGTTCGGAACGAAGCCGGACGTAACAGTCCGGGTAGGCCTCGAAGCTTGGGAAGAACTCCACATCTTCCAACGGGACCGTGCCAATCTTGTCACTAACAAAGATCCTGCCGGTCGCAATAACCATATGCTCTGCATACCTCCACGGGTTGGCATGAGAGCAAGCTGGGAGATCCTTAACCGAGATCTTCTTCGGTTCTCTGGATCCAATCATTGACCTGATGGACTCCTGGTTCTCCTTCAGTCTGTCGTCCATGACAGCTCTAATCAGCCGGATCAGTTCTTGGGTAGACGAAGAGGGATCCGGGGTCGAGGAGGTAGACGGAATGGACACATCCGTCGGTGTAGGAGTAGGCGGAGGGATGGATGAGGGAGGAGCTCCAAGCTCCGACTCGGTGTATTCCACCTTGTCTTCGTCCTCTTCGGCTCCTTGAGCCATAAGCGTCTTCTCCGTGTCTTCCGAGACGTCAGAGATCTGCTCATCATCCTCGGAATCTAGACGACACTCATGCATGGACTGAGCCATGACCACATCAGGTTCCACCGTAATTTGGACAGTGGGGATTGCGTCTTTCGGAACCACTGAGTCAGGGGAGGCCTTAGGGAACAACAGGGACCTCAGTTCTTCGGTGGCCAGGTACGGTCCGGTAGCATTTTTCTGAAAGCCACGCACCCACTTGCGCAGCTTTTCACGAGAAATGTCTCTAACCTCCGCTGAGGGAGGGTTATGGAAGGCCTCAACTAGGTGGGCCTGGCAGACCGTACAATCCAGTGGATTCCAGAACTTCAAATCCCCTTTCTTGTCTGCACAAGGGGCGTGAGTCCTACAAGCCGTATGCCCGTAAAACTGCGGGCGTTTCACAGCGCAGAAGGCGAAGTCACACTTCATCTGCTCCTCCTGTGGAAGAAAGAGAAAATGAGTATGGGGGAGTCATAGGAATGGCTCTTAAACTAAGTTAATATTAATCATTAATTTTAACTTAAGAAGGTGTGATGCATAGAGAATGAAAACAGTAAAGGAGAACACACTCCATGCATCTCGCCCGGCTGGTTACCATAAGCTTGGTCCTGGGATAATCCAAATGACCGAGATCATTGGATATAGTTTCCTAGGATTCCCATTATATTGGAACTCCATGGAAAGCCAAGGACAAGGTTGGGATCGAATTCATTCGGTTCCCAGTTAAGAGCCAGAAGGCCTCATAAAGGTAACTGCTTCTGGCAACCAGCCGTGCTAAGATGCACATAGCATGCTGGAATTAGAAGAATGCAAAGAGACAGCATGATCACTAATAAAGCAGTACTAGGTACTGATCTTAAAAGCAAAGCAGCTTATCTATTTGCTATGTAGAGCTATCTTAGTCTTATGATAGCTACAGTGAGGGGGTGCAAGTATTCTTGACGCCTCCGGGGCATCCGGCAAGCCGCCGGCATGCCGGAGCTCGCTCCAGCATAGATTCTGGCATTAGAACAGACAATTTTCAAAAGTCAGTTAGGTACCAGGATGGCGGCCGCCGGCACAGCGGCGGCACGCCGGCAAGGAGCGGCGGCTCCGGCAGCCGGAGGATGCCAGGTTGGTGACTGGGATAAGGATGGTACAGGTAGTATCGGGTTGCCGGCAGTATATGCCGGCACTCCGGTGATCGACCGGCAAGCGGACGATTAGATAGGAGTAGGAGAGCCGCCGGTAGTAGCCGGCGGCAGCCGGCAGTCCCTCGGTACACGGGGGGCTGGCGGCAAGGGTAGGGAAGTCACCAAGAGGGAGGCAGGTATTGTCGACAGTAGAGGCGGCAAGAGACCGGCACCCGGATAGATAGAGAGACAGGGGGAGGGGGGAAGGAATGCAGGAAGTACCGTCAGGGTTCCAGACATCCCTCCCCCTCCCTGAGAGGGTGTACCCATGATAGAGACAGGCTCTAACATCCATAAGCAGGGGTCACTAGGGACCGGGAGCAGGTAGCCCAAGGGAGGGCTAGGGAACACCCAAGAGGGGGGGGGGGAGACTCCCCTATGCAGAACTACACTAGTAACTAACCTTATAGGACACTATGAAGGTATATGTACCAGAGCGGACTGCACAGGGAAGCTCGGGTAGCCCTACTCATCCACCCTAAGGAGGATTTGTAGGACAGGGGACAGATGAGTATAAGCTAACCTAAGCATAGGCTAGGCTATACAAGAGATAGGTGGGGAGGGAGAAGAGAGAGGTCTTCCCAGGAAGGGTTTCTGTACCAGAGCGGCCACTAAGGGAAGGGAGGACACTCCCTAACCTAAGATCAGGCCGATCGGCTAAAACGGTGCAAGAGTACAGTTTCAGCATGGAACAGAGAAACCTTCCTAACCCGACCTAGAGCAGGGCTAAAAGTCCTGAACTAGGCAAGGAAGAAGACATATCGCTATCGCAGGAAAGTCATAGACTATCCTAGCCATAGAGGTAGGCTAGCCTAACCTCACTCTCAGACGCAATCCTAAAGGGGGTTCATTCCTTTAGGGAGGACTGAGAGGCGATATATATACTCTATTAGACAATTAATCCCTTTACTCAGAAAAGGGATCAAGGCTAAATAGAGGGAATGCCAAGGCAGGGGATGAAGGAAGCATATAGGGGTCCTAAGGTTAGGTTAGGCTAGAAAGAATCACTGACTAGCCTATCCCCTATATGGTCCCTGAAGGCGAAAACATTTGCATCACTAGTCAAAAGTATTGTAAAATAATAATGCCACTATCTTCATAACTTAGTCTAGGATCACTAATAAATCATGCATGAACACTTGTATGTAGGCTCCTGGCCTGGGGGCTATAGAAGCCGACTGGTATGAGGTCAATCGATGACCGATAAAAAGCGTCTAAACACGATATAAAAGTTCCTAGCTATGAAGACTAAATAAACTAATGTATTCGATTAGTATATAATGCCGGAAGCGTTGTTGTGGCTAACTAAATAAGATATGCAAAACAACAACGACGCCATAAAATGGCGGGTCCGGTAGAGGCACAGCTCTGCCACAAAACATCAATTATTTCGTAAAATAATATTTACTTTACGGCCAGAGCTTAATTAAACAATACTGGAACCTTGTACTCAACTTTCCAGAAGAAGGCGAGGCTGAAGGTAACGACATAGCGAAGATGCAAAGCGATAAAGTTAACACAAGGGAAAATCCGTCTAAGTAGGGCAGCTACTAAACAAAGGATAAAGACGCGCGTGACGTCATTAGAGCAATGGCGTCCGTTTGTTTACGTCTCGAGTATCAGTAGTAGCCACGAGTGAGATTAGCTGTGGAACGGCTCCCAGCTATTCTCAGCCCTTACACACCGAAGCATTAACTCTGTTCGGGGTGGAGATAGCTATGTGGCACGTTCAGACATGCGTGTCCCCTGTTGTATTACGATGTCTTAAAGGGAAACCTTTGAGATACTCGCTCCAGAAGTTAGAATTCTGTGATAACCTGTGGTTAAATTCTCTGGGAATATCTTAGTAGTCTTATACCCAAGGAAGCTACCAAACAGGAACCTTCCATCAGGACGCCATGGCTTGAGCCCAAAAATAACATTTAGCATTCTTAAATTTACAATTATTAGCTAAATGGTTATCACGCCCACAATGAATGCATTTACCTTGAGCTTTACCATAATCACTTTTACCTCTCCCCTTAGTCTGCACTAGAATTAGGCCTAGGCCTAGTTACTTTATGCCTAACCTTGTTAACGGTACCTGATGGCCTATTATCTGTAAAAGAACTTGAAGTAGGACTACACTCGGTAACATAGGCAGTTTCTAAATTGGTAACCTTGGCAAGTAAATCACGAGAGGAGATGGATTTAAACTCAAAAGGATCAGCTAATAAAACCTTAAAATATACTTCATTATCAATACCAACCAATAACTGTTCCTTCAACCTTCGGTCAAACTCATTATTAAATTCACACTGTTGAGCTAATAATTTAAGTTCTGCATAATATTCCTTCACTGACTCACTCCATTTCTTCTTCCTCTGTAGGAAATCACATAATGCTCTATGATAACTTGGTTTCGTTATGAAATGAGACTTAAGTTGATTTACTAGGTCATCAAAAGGAACTGCAGACGGCAACTTCGGTGCTGTTAACTTACAGATCGTGGAAAAAGTCTCTACTCCCACTAAAGAAAGCAACAAAGCCCTTTTTGCTGTCGCCTCGGTTACTTCGTTTACTTCACAATTCATGGAAAATAGATCCAACCATAAAGATAATTCCTACTTATCTGGATTGAATTCGGGAATTGCTGGTCTCCTTGCCGCTGCCCTCCTTCCTGACTGGGTATGGAACTTCGGTAAATCGGTAGTCCCCAACAATTACAGCTGAACTCAGGCTACTCACTGGAGTCTGGACGTTGGCCAGGCCTAAACTGGGTGTGCTAGGCTAGATACGGCCGGCTGTCGTTGGTACACTAACTCTGCTTCCATATGACATACCTCTTTGTACACTGGGTTCTTCCTCGTCGCCACTGTTACATCCTCGTCCCTTTAGTACTTAGATCCCAAGAAGACAGGTTGGTAATTCACGTACTTTATTCTAGTATATCAAATACAAGTAAGCAGACCCATGCTTCTGCTGGCGTCACAGTTCGTGGATGGCGGGGAAGACAACAACAACTACTCAAAGGTTCAACATAGTAGAATGAGAGAGTAGTGTTTCTCAATACATTACAACCATACTGATAGAGATCGTATCGAGTTCCTGTGGGTCACGTCTTGCAGGAGAAAGGTTGTGAAAGTCACCTGGAGCATCCACATCTTTTCTTGTAAAACCTGCGCCACAGAGTAATCTGCTAAGAAGGACCAGGGGCATAGCTATCCCCCTGACATGATCAATAAAATAATAGCTATATTTATATTGCATATTCCAATATCAAAAATATATAACAAAGAAGTTTAGAATATAAAACGGGCCCTTTATTCTGGATGAACAAGTAACTTACGACGAAAGCACCACCTATCAGTCTTTTTCTGAACTACCAGGTGGAAGTAGGCTGCTGTGGTATGAGCTAAAATCACAAGAGGAGCAAAACGAAAAATTTTTCAAATAAAATCTGTAACTTCGATAATAGAGGTTTCCGCCTGTAGTACATGGGATTATAACTACTGTACAGTAGTTACAATTATTTATTCAATTATGCAAGTTTCAATGTCCCAACTAATATTGCACTATTTTATAATTGAAACAGCTAATGCAAGTAATGCATGCAGTAACGCACCATTATGGACTTAAGAGTGAGAGACAGACTTCACATTTTAGACTTACCTAATACAATACACAAGTCATAGATGAAATTACTCTAGATTTTGAAATAAATTAAACTTCCCTTAAGTTCCCTCCTGGAGACACCTTCATATCAAACTGAAGGGGAGGGTGAAAAAAAAAAAATGGCTGTTGTAGAACATCCGGGAATTTGTGCATAAATATTTAGAAGCTCATAATTGGTTAAAAAAGCCAAGTAATGATTACGGTAAATGTCTAGGAGAAGGCCGCACCCGTTTTTCAAGTATTAACAACGTAAAACGGCAAAAAACAACCAGATTATTGTTGCACAGTGCATAGAAACATGAGGAAATGAATAAAAAAGAAACTAGACTTAACTCTTACACACAAAATGTAAGCATAAACCTACTACTACAATTATGGGGGACCCCAGTGGGAAGCGGGGTTTTTGGGTGGGGGGGAGGAGGAGAAAAGTGATTTTTCGGGGCACTACCGAACCTAATACAAGCAACTAACCTACCCTGGGG